>NW_028274813.1:128857309-129008824 GCF_037043125.1 Eumetopias jubatus
ATTGATAAACCCCTGGCCAACTTATCAAAAAGAAAAGAGAAATGACCCAAATCAACAAAATCATGAATGAAAGAGGAGAGATCACAACCAACAACAAAGAAATACAAACTATTATAAGAACATATTATGAGCAACTCTATGCCAACAAATTAGATGACCTGGAAGAAATGGATGCATTCCTAGAGATGTATCAACTATCAAAATTGAACCAGGAAGAAATAGAAAACCTGAACAGACCTATAACCACTAAGGAAATTGAAGCAGTCATCAAAAATTTCCCAAAAAACAAAAGCCCAGGGCCAGATGGCTTCCCAGGGGAATTCTACCAAACATTTAAAGAAGAATTAATATCTATTCTCCTGAAACTGTTCCAAAAAATAGAAATGGAAGGAAAACTTCCAAACTCATTTTATGAGGCCACCATTACATTGATCCCCAAACCAGACAAGGACCCCATCAAAAAGGAGAATTACAAACCAATATCCTTGATGAACATGGATGCAAAAATTCTCACCAAAATACTAGCCAATAGGATCCAACAGTACATTAAAAGGATTATTCACCACGACCAAGTGGGATTTATCCCTAGGCTGCAAGGTTGGTTCAACATCCACATATCAATCAACAAGATACAATATATTAACAAAAGAAAGAACAAGAATCATATGATCCTCTCAATAGATGCAGAAAAAGCATTTGACAAAGTACAGCATCCTTTCTTGATCAAAACTCTTCAGAGTATACGGATAGAGGGTACCTACCTCAATATCATAAAAGCCACCTATGAAAAACCTACAGCGAATATCATTCTCAATGGGGAAAAGCTGAGAGCTTTCCCCCTAAGGTCAGGAACGCGGCAGGGATGTCCACTATCACCACTGCTATTCAACATAGTATTAGAAGTCCTAGCCACAGCAATCAGAAAACAAAAAGAAATCAAAGGCACCCCAATCGGCAAAGAGGAAGTCAAACTCTCACTCTTTGCAGATGATATACTTTATGTGGAAAACCCAAAAGACTCCACCCCAAAACTGCTAGAACTCATACAGGAATTCAGTCAAGTGGCCGGATATAAAATCAATGCACAGAAATCAGTGGCATTCCTATACACCAACAACAAGACAGAAGAGAGAGAAATTAAGGAGTCAATCCCATTTACAATTGCACCCAAAAGCATAAGATACCTAGGAATAAATCTAACCAAAGATGCAAAGGATCTGTACTCAGAAAACTATAAAATACTCATGAAAGAAATTGAGGAAGACACAAAGAAATGGAAAAATGTTCCATGCTCATGGATTGGAAGAACAAATATTGTGAAGATGTCAATGCTACCTAGAGCAATCTACACATTCAATGCAATCCCCATCAAAATACCATCCACTTTTTCAAAATAATGGAACAAAAAATCCTAAAGTTTGTATGGAACCAGAAGAGACCCCGAATAGCCAGAGCAATGTTGAAAAAGAAAAGCAAAGGTGGCAGCATCACAATTCCGGACTCCCAGCTCTATTACAAAGCTGTCATCATCAAGACAGTATGGTACTGGCACACAGACACATAGATCAGTGGAACAGAATAGAGAGCCCAGAAATGGACCCTCAACTCTATGGTCAACTAATCTTTGACAAAGCAGGAAAGAATGTCCAATGGAAAAAAGACAGTCTCTTCAACAAATGGTGTTGGGAAAATTGGACAGCCACATGCAGAAGGATGAAACTGGACCATTTCCTTACACCACACACAAAAATAGAATCCAAATGGTTGAAAGACCTCAATGTGAGACAGGAGTCCATCAAAATCCTAAAGGAGAACACAGGCAGCAACCTCTTCGACCTCAGCCGCAGCAACTTCTTCCTAGAAACATCACCAAAGGCACGGGAAGCCAGGGCAAAAATGAACTATTGGGATTTCATCAAGATAAAAAGCTTTTGCACAGCAAAAGAAACAGTCCACAAAACCAAAAGACAACCGACAGAATGGGAGAAGATATTTGCAAATGATATATCAGATAAAGGGCTAGTATCCAAAAGCTATAAAGAACTTATCAAACTCAACACCCAAAGAACAAATAATCCAATCAAGAAATGGGCAGAAGACATGAACAGACATTTTTCCAAAGACGACATCCAAATGGCCAACAGACACATGAAAAAGTGCTCAACATCGCTCGGCATCAGGGAAATCCAAATCAAAACCTCAATGAGATACCACTTCACACCAGTCAGAATGACTAAAATTAACAAGTCAGGAAACGACAGATGTTGGCGGGGATGCGGAGAAAGGGGAACCCTCCTACACTGTTGGTGGGAATGCAAGCTGGTGCAACCCCTCTGGAAAACAGTATGGAGGTTCCTCAAACAGTTGAAAATAGAGCTACCCTACGATCCAGCAATTGCACTACTGGGTATTTACCCCAAAGATACAAATGTAGGGATCCGAAGGGGTACGTCCACCCCGATGTTTATAGCAGCAATGTCCACAATAGCCAAACTGTGGAAAGAGCCAAGATGTCCATCGACAGATGAATGGATAAAGAAGATTTATATATACACAATGGAATATTATGCAGCCATCAAAGGGAATGAGATCTTGCCATTTGCAATGACGTGGATGGAACTGGAGGGTGTTATGCTGAGCGAAATAAGTCAATCAGAGAAAGACATGTATCATATGACCTCACTGATATGAGGAATTCTTAATCTCAGGAAACAAATTGAAGGTTGCTGGAGTGGTGGGGGGGTGGG
Organism: Eumetopias jubatus; assembly: GCF_037043125.1. Taxonomy (NCBI): domain Eukaryota; kingdom Metazoa; phylum Chordata; class Mammalia; order Carnivora; family Otariidae; genus Eumetopias; species Eumetopias jubatus. The sequence continues at coordinate 128,860,057 of NW_028274813.1, forward strand.
AGGGATGGGGTGACTGGGTGATAGACATTGGGGAGGGTATGTGCTATGGAGAGCGCTGTGAACTGTGCAAGACTGTTGAGTCGCAGATCTGTACTTCTGTAACAAATAATGCAACATATGTTAAGAAAAAAGAAAAAGAAGAAGATAGCAGGAGGGGAAGAATGAAGGGGAGTAAATCGGAGGGGCAGACGAACCATGAAAGACGATGGACTCTGAAAAACAAACTGAGGGTTCTAGAGGGGAGGGGGGGTGGGGGGATGGGTTAGCCTGGTGATGGGTATTAAAGAGGGCACATTCTGCATGGAGCACTGGGTGTTATGCACAAACAATGAATCATGGAACACTACATCAAAAACTAATGATGTAATGTATGGTGAGTAACATAACAATAAAATTTAAGGAGAAAAAAAAAATTCCTAAAGAATACTATCCTGCCTGGAAGTATGGGTAGAATGCATCCTTCTAATAATATCAATGTCCTCAATAGAATTTGGAGAACTTGGCACACCACAAAGTTTTTCTCTAATTTAGCTGATGTAGTAATGAATGCAGCCATGCCCTGGGATCGTAACAAACAAGTTCAAATTCTTTGGTCCAGGTAGTTCTGAATAATAGAATTGTTCATTTGGTCAGTCAGGGGAGGAAGTAAGTCTGCCTAACAGCTAACATTTCACGGAGTACTTGGTGTAGCACTACAGGGAGGCACAATACTTTGTACTTAAGCTAAAACAGAGGACAGCCTGGATATCTAGAATAGACTGTGGGGTTGCTATAAAAGATTGATTCTATGGGACGCCTGGGTGGCTCAGTCGGTTAAGAGTCTGCCTTCAGCTCGGGTCGTGATCCCAGGGTTCTGGGATTGAGCCCCACGATGGGCTCCCTGCTCAATGGGGAGCATGCTTCTCCCTCTCATCTGCCTGTCTCTCTGCCTGCTTGTGCTCTCGCTCTGTCTTTCTGTGTCAAATAAATAAAATCTTAAAAATAGGATTGATTCTAATTACGCAACATATTTTAAGAAAAAAGAAAAAGAAGATAACAGGAGAGGAAGAATGAAGGGGAGTAAGTCAGAGGGGGAGACGAACCATGAGAGATGATGGACTCTGAAAAACAAACTGAGGGTTCTAGAGGGGAGGGGGTGGGGGGATGGGTTAGCCTGGTGATGGGTATTGAGGAGGGCACGTTCTGCATGGAGCACTGGGTGTTATGCACAAACAATGAATCATGGAACACCGCATCAAAAACTAATGATGTAATATATGGTGATTAACATAACAATAAAAAATTAAAAAAATAGGATTGATTCTATAACCTTATGTGACTCTGTAAAAGAAGGATTAATTTACCTATATTAATATTAAGAACTTTTCAGATTAGATGAGAGACAAGGTATCCTCTTCCAACAGATAGGAAAAGAGGAAAAGTGGGTTTCCAGGTCTGACACAGGAAGTTGAGGGATTTACCATTTCGTGACTTCTTCCTTTCTTCCTCAGCGACCTAGACAGTAAGTTTATGCTTGCAGCGGGAATGGGGGATAAATGTTGCAGGCAAAGAGTGGGGGATGGAGGGGAGACTGAGTCAGAAATCTGAGGAGAGAGGAGACAGTATGTATGAGTCACTGAGTAAGGTAGGAGAGGGTGTGGAGTAGAGAAACATAACCAGGGGCCAACCAGATCAACGCTCCTGAGCAGGGGGTCCACCTGCCCAGTGGTGCAGCTGCCTTGGGCAGCACTCAGCTGTGAAAGACCAAGGGTCTGTTCTCCAGCCAGTTCGCCCACTTTGCAATGAGCAAGAAGCTCTCCCGAGCACAGGTTTCGGGTTGATCAAGGCCCCAGCCTCCTCCACGGCAGTGAGTTTTCTCTTTCTACAGCTTCCAGATATTTTAGTAAGAAGAGGCTACTCTGGGGACAGTTGGCCAAGCGCCATCTAAAACCCTCTCCCCTGGGGTGCCTGGGTGGCTCAGTCATTAAGCGTCTGCCTTCGGCTCAGGTCATGATCCCAGGGTCCTGGGATCGAGCCCCGCATCGGGCTCCCTGCTCAGCAGGAAGCCTGCTTCTCCCTCTCCCACTCTCCCTGCTTGTGTTCCCTCTCTCGCTGTGTCTCTGTCAAATAAATAAAATCTTTAAAAAATAAATAAATAAAAAATAAAACCCTCTCCCCTCCAATTCTTAGCAGCAAATTGGTCACAGTTTTATCAGAGTCTGCCACCCAGAACTGATTGGTGAGCATCTCGCTTACAGGGCACAACCCTAGGATATTGGCCCTTTGGTCTGCTTGTCGGTTCGCTTGGCTCAGAAGCCAGCTTCTCTCTGCCTTCTGAAGAACAGGCTCATGCTGTCAGTGGGAGACCTGAGGTTCCCCTTCTGGCTGCAAATTACAACACTCTGGTTTCTCTACTTCCTTTCTCTTGAGTTCCTGACTAGAAAGAAGAATGATTGCAGCCACATGAACGTCTTTTATACCAAGCACAACAGATTCCGAGGGCACTTTCCTGATTTCTTCCTAATCATCTGTGGACTTCATCCATGGTTTTCATGTCTCAAGAAGCCCTCCAGCTGCCCCAATCCTGATTGTGCAACAGGTTCCCTTGGGGAACGATTTGCAAACATGCCCTTCATATAATCTGTTGTCTGAGGCCTGACAGTTACCACAGGACATTTTTTAATAATTTAAATAGAAAATATAACAAGGTTTCCCAATAAGGATGTTCAACTGGACATATCTCTATATCCCTCCGGTGAAGGGAGGGTGACAGGATTCTCGGCCTGATTCTGTCACTTGCTAGTTAACTAGTTAGGTAAGCCTCATTCTGCAAATCATTCTTTTTCTGGGGCTCTTCCTTCTTTAATATAAAAAAGAACGGTCATGCTGAGCCGCCTCTTTCCTCACAGAGGTGTTGCATGGATTAAATATGATAATGAATGTCAAAGTGCTTTGTAAACTTCAAATCTAAGGTGTTCTTATTCCCTTAGTGAAAGTAACCATGGCTGTACATCTTCTCTGCAGGAGTATAAAGGTTTGGAGTTTTCATTAAAGGCAAATTCGTCATGTTTATTGAGCCCCTTTTGTTTGCATGCATTTGCTAGGTGTTTGTATATAAATCATTTCATTTTTTCTTCATAGTAAGCCTGTGGAGCAACTAGTTTTAAAACCCACTTCATAGATAAGGAGACCAAGATTCAAAAAGTTGAAGCAATTCACCCAATATCCCCCAGCCAGTAAGTACTGACCTCAGTTCTGGACTAAGACAGCATCTCTGCTCCGCATAACCCTCAAGGATGTGCACTCCTTCCAGCACATGACATGGCCATCCTAGGGGGTAGGCCCTGGCCTCGTCATCCAAGATGGAATGCAATATCACATCCCAAGCAGGAGAGGGGAAGAAGGGGCAAACGGAGGCCAACTCTTAAGGAAAGTTCACAGGAGGTTCTACAGGACACTTTGCCAATATTTCTTGGCCAGAATATATTCACACAATTGGTTGGTTTGCTGACAAGCTCCTGATGGAGCACTTGAAGAGAGCAACTGGGGAGAATTTAGTGAAGGGAGTCACATTCAAAGGTGTGGGTACAGTTAAGAGAAACACACAAGGTTGGTGGTGGTGCACACCAGAGCTAGAGACAGTGGAGAACCATCATAACCGCGGGCCTGAAGGGGTGTGGGAGGGATTGTCCCTGGAACCTAGAGAAGGCTGGAGTTGTGGCTGCAGGAGGAGAGCTATCCCAACTAAACTGTGGCCTTTGGTAGAGGAAAACCATCTTGTAGCTGATCTATATATATGCTGCCCCTATATATATATACTAACCACGGACAATAAGGGCCTCAACCAAAGACTACTCTCTCTAGCCAAAGGACTAAGAGAGGGCATCCTAGCAAGACAGAAAACCTTCAGACAATAACCCATTCGGCCTGCCAAATACCACAAAAAGGACAAAACCTGTGGCCCTGCCCACCCACGCCAGCAAAGGCCACATGAAGAGCCTAGACAGCCATCCTCAAAAGGCTGTAACAAAGTGTTCCCTCCACTGCCCTTCTCACCCAGGGTGGGGTCATAAAAGACTGCATGGGGAACAAGACTTCCATCCCCTCCAGTATGACTCAGAATGTCACTGTATTCAGAGACAGTTTTTAAAGAGCAATTCAAGTGAAATGAGGTCATTGGGGTGGGCTCTAATCCAGTGTGGCTAGTGTCCTTTTAAGAAGAGGAGACTAGAGGGGCGCCTGGGTGGCTCAGTCAGTTGAGCATCCCACTCTTGGTCTTGGCTCCGGTCATGATCTCAGGGTCATGGAATGAAGCCCTGCATCCGGCTCCATGCTCAGCATGGAGTCTGCTTGGGATTCTTGCACTCCCTCTCCCTCTGCCCCTCCTCCTGCTCACACACACACGTGCTCTCTCTCAGATAAATAAAATCTTAAAAAAAAAAGGAGACTAGAACACAGACAACACGTACACAAACACACACAAACACACACACACACCCCCAGAAGACCATGTGAAGACACAGGGAGGAGGAGATGGCCATGTACAAGCCAAAGAGAAAGGCCCCAGGAGGAACCAACCTGGTGACACCTTGATCTCAGACTTCTGGCCTGCAGGACTATGAGAAAATAAATGTCTGATATTTCAGCCCTGCCCCCAGTCTGTGGTACCGTGTAGTAGCAGCCTGGCCAACCACTAGAGGTGGTATCAGAGGAGGCTTAGTGGAGAACCAGGACTTGTTATGGTGCAGTGGTAACAAGACCACCTCCCTAGGGTATCCGTGGAAGCCACATGGGTAGCAGGAAGGAGGTGCTCCCTCCTCTTCCCTCCCTGCCAGGGAACTATCAGCAGAGGCCTGGCAGAACAGAGTGGTTCACCCCTCCTGCCACCAGAATGGCGTTAGAGGAGGTTGCCAAAAACACAAAATTTAAACAAGATCCAGAGTCTTACAACGTCATACCCAAAATGTCCTGATTTCAGTCCAAAAGCACTTATCAGACCTGAAACCAGGAAGATCTCAAATATCCTCATAACAGCATTGGAAGGTGTGGATCAGGTAGGGTGCTTCAGCTGCGGTGAACAGAAACCCCAACACGGGGGCGCCTGGGTGGCTCAGTTGGTTAAGCGACTGCCTTCGGCTCAGGTCATGATCCTGGAGGCCCGGGATCGAGTCCCACATCGGGCTCCCTGCTCAGCAGGGAGTCTGCTTCTCCCTCTGACCCTCTTCCCTCTCGTGCTCTCTATCTCTCATTCTCTCTCTCTCAAATAAATAAATAAAATCTTTAAAAAAAAAAAGAAACCCCAACACGGATGGGCTCAACCGTTCAGGAGAATTTATTGGTTCACATTATTGAAAGCTCCCGAGGTGGTGCAGACTTCAGCAAGGGTTGCTCCTGTGGCTCAGGGATGTCCCAAGAACTCAGTCCCTGTCATCCACCATGTAGTTTCATCTCAGGGCTGGCTGGCCTCAGGCATGCGGGATGGCTGCCAACAGCAAATTGGGCTACCAGCTTCCTCACTCACACCCACAGGGAGAGCATCTTTCCCCAGCCATTAAGGACAACTCCTGAGCATCCTTTAGATCACATGCTCACCTGTTCAGCCACTCTGGCCTGTAAAGAGTATCTTACAAGTATTGCCTGAGGTCAATCAAACCCTGGAGATAAGGAATCATGGCAGAGCGGAGTTTCCCTAAAAGAAAATCTTTACTGGGGCTCAGAAAGTTTAAGAAAGTTGCTCAGGGTTAAATGGTTACTGAAATGGAGGTGCTGAGGTTCAGACTCATGTTTTCTGTTTCTGAAACTTCATCATAATGGAGGACAAATGCCTGACCCTGGTTAGGACCCTACCCTAGCATATCACAGGAGCTTAATAAATACATGTTGCATAAAAGAATAAAATACCACTTTCTTAGCAAATATCACAGCCGAGACCCCTACTCTTCATCTAATTCCCGCACACTACCCTAGACACTATGGCCACCCAGTTAGGCATAGTCAGGTGACCAGTGACAGCCAAAGTGCTATGACCGGGGTTGATGTGCATCACTACCAGACTGAAGCATAGAAGAACCAGTGTGAAGTCCCCTTGTGCTTCCTTCCCTTTCTGTGGTGACTAAAGAAGCCACATATTCTAGATGGTGCAGCTACAAGACGATCAGCCTGTATCCCCAAGGGACTATCTGGAGCAGTGTCACCCCTCAACCCCACCCCCACAGATCCACATTGGACACAGAGCATGAGCAGGGAGTACACTTTGTGTTGACCCCTGCGACTTGGGGGTTAACCTGTTATTAATCTAGCCTAGCTAGACAAGTACAACCCCTGAATAATTCCAACACCTTCTCTTGCTGAGCCTAGATCTGGCCCAGAATCCTGAAACATTTATTTTAGCTCAGTGTCTTCAAAATTATTAAAACACTTCCTGCTTTTGTTTATTCAGTCAATAAATATTTGCTGCCCACCAGCTGTATGTCAGGTGTATTCATTTCCTGTGGCAGCTGTAAAGGTTAGGTGGCTTATATTGGGTGACTTAAAACAGGAGAAATTTATTCTCTTACAGTTCTAGAGGCCAGGGGTCCGAAATCAAGGTGTCAGCAGGCCATGCTCTGTCTGGAGGCTCTAGGAGAGAATCCATTCTTTGCCTCTTCCAGCTTCTGGGGTCTGTTGGCATTACTTGGCTTGTGGTCACATCGTTCAAATTTCTACCTCTATAGTCAAATTGCTTCCTCTTTTGTCTTTTCCCCTGTATGTCCCTTATAAGGACATTTGTCATTGGATTTAGGCCTATCCAAATAATACAGGATGATTTCCACATCTCAAAATCTGAACTTAATTATATCTGCAAAGACCTTTTTCCAAATAAGATCACATCCACAGGTTATGGGGATTAGAAAATGGACATATCTTTCGGGGGACCACCATTAAACCCATGATAGCAGGCATGTGCTAGACACTCACAATAGGTAGCAAAAAACAAAGCTTTTGTGGAGCTTACCAGTCTAATTAAGGAGATAGCCATTAATCAAATAATTGCACAAATAAATATTTAATTCAAGTGCTAGAAAAGAAAAATACAGGGTGCTAGGAGCCAAGTCTAGGCCAAGAAAGGAAACCTTCCACAAGGAAGTGATGCTTGAGCTGAGACCTAAAAGATGACTATGCATTAGCAAGAGAAAGTGATGGATAAAGCATTTTTTGCACAAGGAAAATTCCACCCAAAGCCCATCGGAGAGGAGAGTGGGGCTAAAGCTCAGAGAGCAGAAGAAGAGATGAAAGTTCAGGACTTTGTTCTAAGCGAATGAGTGACCTAAACAGAATTGTGTTTTAAAACATCACTCTGGCTTATAGGAAAACAAGGGGGGGAGTCAGGGGACCAGCTTAGGAAGGCATTTCAATGAGGTGACAAAGATGATGTCCTAGTCCAGAGTGATGGCAGTAGGAAAGGATAAAAAGAAGCCATATTTTAGAACTAAAATCAACAGATACAATGATGTATGGAAAAGTAAGAAACTCCAAAAAGCAATTTTGAAGCCAGCAAAAACTATCAGAATCAAGTTTTTCAGAACTGTGGAAACTAATCAAAAACTTTCAACAACCAGGGCAATGTTAAATGAAGAATGAAGCTACCAAATTTTTATAAAAGAGCACTGTGGCATTTTAACTTATCTACCTGCTATGTCCTCAGCTCATCAGCAGCAATAGAGATGGTGGCCCACATTCCTGCTGTGGCTTGCTGGTGTCTGAGGGGGGAAATGTTGGTCTCATTCTCCAGAAACCATGATTGTGGGATTTGACCTGGCTGGTGGATCCCCGAGGAATTAGTTGGCACTTTCTCAGGCTAGGGCAGCCTCCCAGATGGTGTTTGTCAAAGGCACCCAAAGGTAAATGTTCTAACCACAGCTGCCGAGGCAGGAGATGGCAAACAAGGTAAACAATGGATGGGCTGAGGACCTTGGGAAGGGGAAGCTTGGAAGGGAGATGCATGGGGAGGTGAGGGCTTTGGGGGTCTTCTACATATGCCAAGGAATCAAGAGGATCCTGTGGGGTGTCCCACACTCAGAAGAGACCTAAAACCCTAAGCTTTCACCTCTGGCTAACTTTTCGGCTCCACACAAGCAGGGAGTGATGGCTGAGGCAGAGTTATAAATGGTCTGGTTAAGTGGTGAGGAAATGCCCGCAACACAACGACAATTAGCAAACACTGCAAAAATTTTCTTTTTCTTTTCTTTCATTTTATTTATTTTTTTTTTTATTTATTTATTTTTATTTATTTATTTTTGCTGCTCCAGAACTTTACAGGAATCTGTCAAATTATTAGCCAGTCACTAAAAGACTCTAGTGGTCACACATGACAAAAAAGTATGACCTTTACAAAAATCATTTGGGAAAGTCCCTCAACAAACAAACCACAATATCCCATACTACATAGCAACAACAAATCCTGAAGATGGAGGAGAATCTTATTTCCAGAGTTACCACATTACGGTATTGAAAATATCCAGTTTCCAACACAAAAAGAGAGAGGAGAGACAAAGAGATTAAAAAACAAATAAGTAAAAATAAAAAACCCAACAAGAAAATATGGTTCATTCACAAGAAAAAAGAAATTAAGAGAAACCATCCCTGAGGAAGGCCAACCATTGGATTTACCAGTCAAAGCCTTTAAATAAAGTCTTAAATATGCTCCAAGAGCTAAAGGAAACCATGTACAAAGAAATAAAGGAAACCAGGAGAACAGGATTGTAAGAGAACTCCATGAAAAATTGTAACCAGCAAATTAGTAACCTAGATGAAATTGAACCAACTATTGGAAACACACCGAACTACCAAAATTGACTTAAAAAGAAATAGAAAATCTGAGCAGACCTATAACTAGTAAAGAGATTAAATCAGTAATCAAAACCTTCCCAATAACAACAAAAGCAGAGGATCAAAGGGCTTCACTGGTAAATTCAACCAAACATTTAAGAATTAACACCAGGGGCGCCTGGGTGGCTCAGTCGTTAAGCATCTGCCTTCGGCACAGGTTATGATCCCAGGATCCTGGGATCGAGCCCCACATCGGGCTCTCTGCTCAGTGAAGAGCCTGCTTCTCTCTCTCCCTCTGCCTGCCGCTCTGCCTACTTGTGCTCTCTCTCTCTCTCTGTCAAATAAATAAATAAATAAATCTAAAAAAAATAAAAATAAATAAAGAACGCTAATCTTTCTTAAATTCTTCCCAAAAATTTAAGAGGAGTGAATACTTCCTAACTTATTCCATGAGGCCATAGCTTGAAAAAGACATCAAAAGAAGACTATAAACAGCCCTTATGAATACAAATGCAAAAATCCTCAACAGAATACTAGAAAACTGGATCCAGCAGCACATTAAAATGGTTATCCACCATGACCAGTGGCGTTTACCCCAGAAATGCAAGGGTAGTTCAACGTACAAAAATCAATCAAAATAATGCACCACATTAAGATAATGAAGGGAAATGCCACAATTATCTCAATTGATACAGAAAAGAATTGTGACAAAATTCAACACCCTTTTATGATAAAAACACTCAACAAACTAGGAATAAAGGAAACCTCCTCAAAATAAGAAATATTTTGGAAACCCATGACTAACAAACTCAATAGTGAAAAACTGAAAAGATTTTTCTCTAAATTAGAAATAAGAAGATAAGTATGCCCACTTTTACCATTTACCCACTTTTACCACAAGTTCTATGCAGGCAATAAGGCCAGAAAAAGAAATAAAAGGCACCCAAATTGGAAATGAAGAAGTAAACTCTATTTGCAGATGACATGATCTCATATAAAGAAAATCCTAAAGAATCCACACCAAAAAAGCTATTGGAGCTAATGAATGAATTCAGCAAAGTTACAGTATACAAGATCAACACATATAAATCTACTATATTTCTATTTACTGGCAATGAACAATCTGAAAAGGAAAATAAGAAAACAATTCCATTTTTAATAGCATCCTAAAAGAATAAAATGCTTAGGACTAAATTTATCCAAGGAGGTACAAAAATTGTACGCTAAGCCTTACAAAATATTGCTAAGGGAAATTAAAGAGCTAAATAAATGGAAAGACATCCTATGTTCATGGATTAAAAGACAATATTGTTAACATGGGACTACTCCCTGAAGCAATCTTAAAAGTCAATGCAGCCTCTATTAAAATCTCAGTGGCCTTTTTAGTATCAGTGAAAAAGGTGATCCCAAAATTCATATGAAATTACAAGGGACCCAAAACACAACGTTGAAAAAGAAGAAGAAAATTGGAGAGCACACACATCCCAATTTCAGAATTTAGTACAATGCTAAGAATAGCCAAAATAGTGTGGTAGGCATAGAGATCAATGGAATAGAATTAAGAGTCCAGAACACAAGCCATACAACTGTGGAAAACTGATTTTTTTACAAAGGTACCAAGACCAATTAATGAAGAAATAATCATCCTTTCAACAAATGGTGTTATCTAGAACTGAATAGCCACATGTGAAAGAATGAAGTTGGACCTTTACCTCACATCATATACAAAAATTAACTCAAAAAGGATCAAAGACCTAAATACAAGAGCTAAAAATAAATCTCTTAGAAGAAAACAGTGGTAATTCTTTATGACCTTAAATTTTCCAACAGTTTCTTAGATATGACAGCAAAAGCAGCAACAAAAGAAAAAATAAATCAGACTTTATCAAGATTTAAGACTTTAATGTACCAAACAACATTATAAAAAGAGGAAAAGACAACCCACAGACTGGGAGAAAAATATTTTTAATCATATATCTGGTAAACGTCTTGTTTTAGAATATGTAACAATTACAGGTCAACAACAAAAAGACAACCCCATTAAAAAATGGCCAAAGCACTTGAACAGACATTTCTCCTAAGAAGATATGCAAATGACCAACAAACTCATGAAAAAATGCTCAACGTCATTAGTCATCAGGAAAATGCAAACCAAAATCACAAGTTACCACTTCACACTTACTATAGAAATTAACAAGCATTGGTGAGGATGTGGAGAAATTGGAGCCCTCATACATTGCTTGTGGTGATTTGAAATGGTGAGGCCAATATGGAAAACAGTGTGGGGGTTCCTCAAATAAGTTAAACATGGAATTACCATATGACCCAGATATTCTACTCCTGGATATATACACAAAGGAATTGAAATCACGTATTTAAAACAAAAACTTATATACAAATATTCACAGCAGCACTACTCACCATAGTCAAAAGGTGGAAACAACTCAAATGTCCGGCAACTGGTAAATGGATAAACAAAATATGGTGTATCCATACAATAGACTATCACTCGGCCGTAAAAAGAAATGAATGCTGATATGTATATACAACATGGATAAATCTTGAAAACATACACTTAAGTGGAAAAAGCTAGACACAAAGGCCATATATTGCACAATTCACTCATGTGAAATATCCAAAATAGGCAAATCCATAGAGATAGAAAGCAGATGAGTCATTGCCAGGGGCTGGGAGCAGAGGGGAATGGAGTGATATTGGTGATGATTAACAATTAACAATTGTAAGTGTAGCAAATGCCACTGGATTGTATACTTTAAAATTACTAAAATGGTGATTTTTATGTATATTTTACCGCAATAAAAAAAAAAAACAGGTCTTAGTACTACATTAAACATAAAGGGTGAGGGAAATGGGAGGGACACAAAGATGACTCTCAGGTGGTCAGCCACCACAGTTTGATGGAAGATGCTTGTGGAAGTTTGAAAACATGGCGGCAAAATGTGTTAATACTTACTGATAGGTGGGGTCTTTGACCCCTCCACTTGGATCTGGACTCTGTGACTGTTTGACCAATAAAATATAGCAGAAGTGATGCTGTGCTCAGGTCTTAAGAAAATGTCAGTTTCCACTTCCTGGCTCTTGGGGCCACTTGCTTTGGAACTTAGATGCCGTGCTATGAGGAAGTGCACTCTGCCCCATGAAGAGATCCATGTGGCAAAGAACTGAAAGCCACCACCAACTTGCCAGCTATGGGAGTAAGTCATCTTGAAAGTGAGCCTTCCGGTCCCAGTAGAACCACCAGAGCTGACACATGGAACAGAGACAAGCTGTCTGCATTGAGCCCAGCCCAAATTGCAGACTTATAAGCAAAAATAAATGCTTTTATTCTAAGCCACTAAGTTTTGGACACAGCAATAGTAAGTTAAACAGTGCGACCTTGTATCCTGATTGGAGACAGAATAGCTCCCCCTGCTCTCTAAAATCTCTGTTAAGTACTTCACTCTTCACTTCATCATCTTCATTGGTTTTTATTTGGGGAGTGGCTAAGTCAAAGGGTCAGAAATTCTGCCTTTGCCTTGACCACTTGGCATTCTGGTTTGGGTTTAGGTAGTTTTGAGTTTTCCTGTGCTGGTTGTATTTCTATTAAACCTCTGGTTGGTGTAAAAAAAAAAAAAAAAGGTAGGGGGTCAGGTCAGACTCTGGGCTGGGAGAGTGAATATAAACTCCTAGCACACCAAAGCCACAGGAGGGATGGAAAGGATGCACAGAAACAGTCAAAGGTGTCCCAGGGCATAAGGGCAACCCATTGAGAGTGCCTACTACATCCAGTCTGGGATGGGGGGGAAGGAAAAACTTAGTGACCTAGACCCATCAAGTATATTCAGTGCCCCAGGAATATTGGAGAAATCAGTGAAATTCTGCAGTAGCGGGAATTGTCCAGATCTGTAGCCAAACACAGGTCCCCAACCAGTGGGCACTGGTCTTACCATGTGACACCACTCTTCTTTCCCCATCTTGGAGGAAAATGCCCACCGTCATTGGATCATGCCATTTTCATCAAGCCGTCTTTGAGCCTTTCTTGCCTTCCGGGATCCCTCAGCCATCAGCTGTAATCCCTCAGGGATCTTAGAGGCACCTGCTGCCTGACCTGTTCACTTGCTGGAAGTGGACTTCCTCTACCTGCCCCTTAGGGTTTCAGTTTCGCCTAAGCTCTTTGGCCTTCCTACAACATGCAATACAAATCATTACTACCAAAAAAAAAAAAAAAAAAAAAAAAACTTAGAAAAAGGAAATAAACCCAATGTCGGCTCTCTTTCTTTGGCTGAGGAGGAGAAAAGATGTCCATTTCTCTTAACCTGTCATTCTTATATCCATCCTGCTATATCAACTTCATACCTGCCTTTTTCAATAGTACAACTATTGCAGGAGTTAAACATAAGACTAATAAAAATATGGGATGCCTGGGTGGCTCAGTCGGTTAAGCATTTGGTTTTGGCTCAGGTCATGATCCCAGGGTCCTGGGATCAAGTCCCGCATCGGGCTCCTCGCTCAGCGAGGAGCCTGCTTCTCCCTCTGCCTGCCACGCCCCCTGCTTATGCTCACTCACTCTCTTGCTCTCTCTCTGATAAATAAAACCTTTAAAAAAAATAATCAAAATGCTACATTTTTCTCAAATTGTGTGCCAGAGAAATAATTTTCAGATATTTAATATCAGAACAAAAGAAGTTTCCCACCAAAAACTGGACTGAGTTCTAAAAAATATGCCTATACATTGGATTAGGAACTAAAAATACATTTTTCTAAAAAAAATAATGCAATTGGTTGTGTTAGGGTTCCAAGTCCAGCCCATAGAAACCTATTAAACTAACAATAATGCATTTGAAGAGTAGGAAATAATACTATAAGTCACAACACCACAAAATGGGTAGAAAATCATTTATTAACTTGAATGCAGTTTCTTCAGGAAAGACAGGTCTAACCAGAGGGTGCACACAGAGGATTTCTGGGACTTCCGAATCCTTTGACATATGTTTTTAAAATTCCTAAGAAAGTCTATAGAGAATTGATTTTTTTAACTTAATCATTAAACTTACTTTTACACACCAAAATGAAAGGCTTTTGCACAGCAAAGAAACAATCAACAAAATAAAAAAAAAAACAACAACCTAGTGAATGGAGAAGATATTTGCAAATGATAAATCTATCTGATAAGGAGTTAATATCCACAATATATAAAGAACTTCTACAATTCAACATCAAAAACTGACAATTTGACTAAAAAGTGGCCAGAGGACCTGAGTAGACATTTTTCCAAAGAAGACATCCAGATGGCCAACAGACACATGAAAAGACGCTCAACATCACTCATCATCAGGGAAATGCAAATTGTTTTTGCATGTGAGGTATTACCTCACTCTTGTCAGAATGACTAGAACTAAAAAGCCAGGAAATAACAACTGTTGGTGAGGATATGGAGAAAAAGAAACCCTCATGCACTGTTGGTGGGAATGTAAATTGGAGTCACTATGGAGGTTCTTCAAAAAATTAAAAATAAAAATACCATAAGATCCAGCAATTCCATTTTGGGTAATATATCCAAAGGAAATGAAAACATTCATTCAAAACAATAGATGCACCCCTATGTTTATTGCAGCATTATTTATCATCGCCAAGATATGGAAGCCGCCCAAGTGTTTATCCACAGATGAATGGATAAAGGAGATGTGGTGTATATATATATATATACAATGGAATATATTACTCAGCCAAAAAAAAGAATGAGATCTTGCCACTTGCAACAACATGGTTGGACCCAGAGGGTGTTATGCTAAGTGAAATAAGTCAGAGAAAGACAAATATCATATGATTTCACCTATATGTGGAATCTAAAAAACAAAACACAACAAACAGACTCATAAATACATACTGGTGGCTGTGGGTGGAGGGCAGTGGGCAAAAATAGATTAAGAAGTCTAGTTGCTAAAAATCATTCCTGTTAGAGGAGCACTGAAGTATAGGGAAAAGCTCAAGACACTGCACTAGTAGCCCTAAAAGAGAACACCCCCACGAATGCATTCATTTTAGAGATCCGGGCTTGGGGTGCTGGACAGCCCAGGGCTAGGGTGGGAAGGTCCTAGCTCTGCGCCCCACCTCTGCCATTTACGGGCTCGTGCGAGGGGACAACCCCCCCCCCCGTCTGTGTGTGCCTCCACTTGGCTGGTCACAGAATCACAGAACCGGCCCGCGGCAAACACGAGGGACTAGGTAAAGCAACGCAGGTGACTCAACCACGCTGTCCATGCACCCTAACTGCCACTCCTCCTCCCTCGGGCAGTGGCCGCTGGCAAAGAAAAGGACAAGCCACAGAAAGAAACCAAACACGGTCTTTGGGGTGAGGACTGGAAGAGGCCGAGCCCCAGCGTAAAAATGGGTTTGGAGGAAGCCTCGACAGAAGCATCCCTATTGCTGCTGTCTCTGCCACTTCCACAGCGCCGGGGGGGGGGGGGGGGGCCTGCCAGGCTAAGGCAAGCGCCCACGCCACGAGCAAAGCAAGGCTGCCGCTGGGCTTTGCCCAGCGCCCCCAAGATGCACGCAGGCTCCCAGGGACCCAGGCAAGCGGCCAGGCCAGAGAACGTGGGCCTCCACGGGCCTGATGTGACGCTGTCCCAGGGCTGAAACGGGCTCAGAGGGCCTGCCGTCTCATGGGGGCTCAGGAGTGGGAAGCCAAAATGGTCACAGACAGAAGTGGCAGGGAGAAGGCCCACAGGCACCCCAGAACTGGCAGGGTTGGGACCCAAGGGAATAGCTCCCAAGACCACCACTCCCCTCCCCCTGGCCATTCCCCTACCCCCAGTGACTGTTAAGGCTCTGGGAGCTGAGGCGCACAATCCCTGGGGGCTAGGGTGATGGGCTAGGGAGGAATAAAAGCTGCTACATTCCAAGCCTGCTCAGAAAACCTGGGATGGCTGAATCAGCATGAATGCAGTTTCCACTATTAGATGAAATGAGAACTCTGGATACAAACTGAGTTATAGGAAGTATCCCATGTGCACCTGGGTCTGAGACTTGAGAAATCCATACCCAGTGAGAGCACCAGGTAGCCAGCGCCAGGTAGATAATAAACACTCAAAAACAATATCGTGTTTACGATCCTCTGGCTGGGACTGTCTTTTCTGATTCCACTCTAGTCTCCTTGAAAATAAGCAAGCCTGTCTCCGCTGCTTCATCTGCTGTTCTGGGTCCCCGCTGCAACCCCACCTCCCATCTGGGATGCTGGAGAAGCAAAGCCTACATTTCCCACCATGGAGTGGATCAATTGGGTCAACTGCTGTTGGGGAGTCCCCATGCCATTAACTCAAGGAGAGACACCCCAGGCCAGACTGCGGTCTTGGCCCATTTTTGCACAGGACCCCAAGGTCTTCCCCTCCTCCAGCCATCAGAGGCTCAGGATTTGTCTTTCCTGTACCTCTGACACCCTCGCCATTCAAAGGTGCACCTAACAGCCCAGGGTTTTGGGGAGCAGGGGAGTTGGGGGCAAAGGGAGGGAGTCTAACAGAGTCTACCTGGGGGCTGTAACACGAGGACTTCTGCTCCACACCTGCACCCCACCTCTCTTGGGGGTGAGTTGTTAGATGCAAATATATCAGAAGCTCTATATAAATGAAAGTTTCTCTGTTCATTATGATAACAACCCCTCTTGGATCACAGTAAAACAGTTAAGGTGTGTAAATGCCAGGAAATTTGCCCCGAGAAAGAAAACAGAGATGGCTTTTGTTCGTTGAGATTCTAAATTTTAAAATACGTTACATTTAGTTCTGTTTATCATGAGGGCCAATGTGCCACTTTTCATACTTTCAAAATGTCTTTACAGACACTATCCCATCAATTGGAAGAGATAGCCTGGGAGGTGGCTCCCGCCATCAGGTTGTGGGCACAGACCTCACGCTCTATACAGAAGCTGCTCTAGTCTTCACTGTTGACAGGAAAGCTGGTGGGCCTCTCTGTCAGGGAGGATGTGAAAAGAATTTTGAAAGAAACAGAATATAATCCATTGCAGCTTCAAAATCTTGACTGTTTTTTTATGCCAGCTTCCCAGCTCCAGAGAATACCAGAATAGTAAAGGGAGGGAAACTGTGAGATCTCCATGCTAGCTACTTTCCAATGACACTTTCCCAGACTCTGGCCCTAGAAACAACCAAAAGTGATTTGGTGAATGTACTGAAATTATTTATCGACCATTTACCGAGCTCAACCAGTTGTAAAGGGCACAGGGCTTAATGCTGAGTATAGATTAAAAGATACTGAAAAATTCCATTTCCATGTATTATTCCTGACATGTTTCCAGAATCATCTGTCCCAAAACAAGCTGTCTTATTTCCCTGGGCTTGCTGTCAGGTCAGGAAAAAGGAAGGAGCAAATTTTCCTTGAAAAAAATTGCAGAATCCACACAAAGGGAATAGTTTTTAAGAACAGAAATAAAATTAGGGATAATAATAGTAGTTAACATTTGAGGCTTTAGTTCCTGCCAAGCACTGTTCTATATATTTTACATCTATTAACTCATTCACTCTCCACAGCAACCCTATGATTAAGCCCCATTTTACAGATGAGGAAACTGAGGGACAGGAAGATTAAGGCACTTGCCTGAGGTCACAGAGGCAAAGCAGGGACCCAAACCCAGGCAGCGGGGCTCAGCGTCTGTGTGACAAGCTGCTCTGAATTGGAAACCCTAGGTCCAACAACAATGGCTTCGCTTGCCAAGTGAATCTGTAAGTGTGACACAGTTACAGGCAATCTTCATGGCCGTGTCATAGACCTTGACAAACCACACTCAAGCTCATGTAAAAAAATAGCCAACTGGATACATGATAGAACTTCAAAATAGTGATGCTGGTCATGGCAGACCAGATTCTCAAACACATTACTTTATGGCCATTATCCAACTCCTGTGCTTAACCAGGTGAAAAACAGGACGTTGAACTCGTGGTCTGGGGACAGAAATTCTGGAAATGAATTCAATGTCTCGGTCCGCAGGAGACCAGAAGTAACTTAGTAGTGCCATGCCGACCGCTGGGATTCCTCGGCCAGGCCCGCTCCAGCTCCCAGAAATGGCCGGCTCCGTCCCCTATCTTTGGGGCTTCTCCTTGTGCCAGATAGAGCCTGCGGGACTTTCTCTGCTCGAGATCCAGTCTCCACTCAGAGGCAGTTACACCGGGGTGGCTGGCCAGGGTCCCTCTGGGAAACACACACCTGGCTGAATACAGACGAACTCATCAGTCCCAAAGGGGCCGCCGTGGGCCCCAAGGCCGTGGGCTTCCTTGGGGGGGCTTTCCGGGGCGCATGCTGCTCTCACCCACCAGAAAGAGAGTCTTAGAGGCGACCCTCCACCGTCTCGTGTCTGCCAGAGACCTTACCTCTGGCTCCTCCCTGCACTTCGGCTGGGTTCTCTTATTCCAGTCTGTCCATCTCACAAGCTGTCAGGAGCGCCCAGAGAAAAAGGAAGGGCCGTCGTGGGTCCTTGCCCACTTGGGAGCTGAGCACAGCATCCCCAACGCAGGATCGTAGTGCTCAGCCGTCCGGTCCCCAGGAACTGCTGTCAGGAGCTGGCCCCGAGGAGCTGCCGCCCAGTCTCGGAGAGGGAGAGTCGGAGGGCACGGGAGCCCCAGGCGACCACCAGTGACATGCAGTCCAGGGCACATGCAGCGTGGCCGTCTGCCCCTCCTTTAGGGCTCTTTTCAACTACAAGGGGGGCTCGCCCCTGGGAGCCTGGGTCGTGCAGCCCGTGGAAGGCGCAGGCAGGTAGGGGGACCGGGGGCTGCCGTGCATTCCCAACGGACTCTTCCTTGGGAAAGGCAGGCGCCCTGCCTTCTTGTCTGCCGCTGTAGGTGTAGAGGAAGTGTATCAGGCCTCTCTCCTCCCCAGGGCTGGCAGGTTTTCAGCACCGCTGCGGAGGCGGGGCTCCGTCCTCACGGCCTCGAGGAGCATCCTCGGTCACGTCTACCCATCCGCAAGAGAAATGTCCCTCAGGCTGATGCATACCCCCCTCCTGGCTTTCCCTTGATATTGTGTCTCCTCAGAAGCACATCCTTCCCCCTCCGCCCCCATCGTCCCCAACTGCCACAGTCACCGGGCAACCGACCTCAGCCTCGGCCAAATCCCTGGCCCGGGTCCACGGGTTGTCCCCGGGTTCGTCCGCACAGGTTTTCCTACAAGCTCCCTCTGCCCTTTCGGACCCTAAGCTCTGTCTCTTTCAAAGAACTCTGGGTCTGGGGTCCAGAATCTTGGGCTAGGGACTTTCTCTCAATGGAAAAAACAGCTTGCTCAGGGTGATCCCAATATCCCCAGGCACTTGGACACCGGACTTGGGGTCTCACCTGGGCAGTGGACACCTTGCTTCTCTCTTTGCTGCCACCTCTAGGGATCGGGGTTCTTTTCTCCACCTGTCAACCACTGGGGACGGAGGGGAGCTCTGTAGTTCCACGCTGAGGTGACTTTCCCAGCCGTGGGCTTCACAGAGAGAGGCCCAGCCTGCCTTCTTCAGTGGTCCTGACCCCGCTCAGCACCCCATCTTCCTCCCAAGGCTGGCTACATCCCAGACTTCTGAGAAATCCACTTTCCAAGCAAGGTCCCTGGGCCCCCGTGTCCTGGGCTGGAGGCCAGGTTCTTGTTGGTTTCCAGCTCTCGTTACAGTGGTGAGGGTAAAGGAGCTAGCCAGCAACACAGAATGGAGTGACATGGAAGGAGAGGACTTTGGGAATGACACCTGGCCCCCTCCCCTGGTCATCTGCTCCCCCAGATCATGATTTGCTCTTTCCAAGTAAACGTGTCTCATGCAGTAAGTCCTCCCGTGTCTTCTCTACTGGCCCTGACCTTGACGGGAGACCCGCTCTTGGGCCTCCCGGACCCCCAACTGCCTTAAACCTGAGCACCGATGCCAGAATCGCCGGCATCTCCTCAAAGGACACTCAGCAGTGGGAACCCTCTCTCACCAGGAGCCGGCCCTGGTCCAACAGGGTCTCCAGGCTGAAAAACCCCAGCAGCAATGTCACTAATGTCATTGTGAGTCGTAAGCCAGCCAGCTGGGGATCACCCTCTTCCTCCCCTTTTGTGACTCCCTAGGAAGGAAATTCCAGGATTTCAGACTCTTGGGGCCCTCAGTCCCTGGGTTCAATGTCCCCAGTTAGGCACCTGGCATCTGTACTTCTAGGAGCTCACGCTTCTGCCAACATGGTAGGGCTCTTATGGATGGGTCCAATCCATTCTCTGACCCCATGAAATGGCCACTCTCCATTCAGTGTGGACGTGGGTAGGTCAAGTGTGCCATGCCCCCCCCCCACACACACACCCCAGCACCCTCCCCTGGATGAGGCAGGAAAGCGACGAAGCACAGGTGTAGAAGGAAGACCTGGAGGAAGTGGAAGCCAGTGGCCTCCTGCTGAGTCTTGCTTCACGCTCTGGGTGCAGGGGTCCAGCCTCAGAGGGAGATTACCCTCCTGTGGAGGAAACAGTTGGAATTCACAGGAACTCTGTGAGCTTGAGTTTCCTCAAGTGTAGCACAAAGACACGGGACTCTATGACCCCCAAGTGTCCTTCTGTGGTAGGCAGAATAATGCCTCCCCCCAGAAGCCCTCCATGCCTCTCTCGCCAGAACCTGTGAATATGTTATGTTACATGGAAAGAGAGAATTAAAGTTGTAGATGGAATTTCAGCTGCTAATCAGGTAACCTCGAGATGGGGAAGTTATCCTTGATTATCCAGTTGAGCCTAGTGTAATCTCAAGGTTCTTCTAAGTGAAAGAGGGAGGCAGGAGGCTCAGGGTCAGGATCAGAGTCAGAGATTTGAAGATGCTGGCTTTGAAGATGGAGGAAGGGACCATGAGCCAAAGGATGCAGGCGACCTCTAGAAATGGGAAAAGGCAAGAAAAGTATTCTCCTCTAGAGCCTCCTGAAAGAACACAGCCTTGCCGACACCTAGATTTTAGCCCAGGAGGACCCATTTTGAGCTTCTGACTTCCAGAACAGTTAAGATGGTAAGTTTGTGTTGTTTTAACTCACTCATCTTGGTGTAATTTTTTACAGCAGCTATAGGAAGCTAATTCACCCTCCATCCCTGACGTCTATGCCACAATTTCCCATTGGCTTTACCCCTTTCACCAGAGTTCTGTCTCATCTTTCTCTAAGTCCTGGAGCCCCAGGAACCCACACCACTAGGAGTCAGAATCCCAGTCCTGGTATAACCTCCTATCAAACATTTATATGCTCTGAAGGAAAATAGAGGAGTATAATTTATAGAGGATCCTGCTGTTTTTAAACCACTTCATTAAAAAAAAAATGTTTTTTTGTTTTATCAGTGTTTTTATGTGCCAATTACTGAGCTGGTCCCTACAGATGCAAAGCCAAACGGACATCATCCTTTCCCTCAAGGAATTCACTGTCTAGTTGGAAAAAGAAACACAGAAGCAACTACCTTGAATCCTTGGATGTTTCAGAAGTAAGACTAGAGTTGGATGAGCCCAGCCCCCATCGACGGAAAAGCTATTGGCAAGAGAGCAATATTAATGGACCACATCTGCTTCAACCTCCTAGGGTAGAGTAATGGTGCCAGGCTACGCTGCTGCGGAGCCTGCCTGGGCATGTGCATTTTTTTAAATCTAATGAATAATTCTGAGTCACAGCCAGGACACTAAGCCACTGAAAGATCTTTTCAGGTTTTACATTGTGTCAAATGTTCTTATTGTACTTTTGTCAGAGGTGGATGGCAAATTCCAGTGTCAGGGAGCAGCAAAATAAAGTCTCTGCTTAAGAGCAGAATCATGAATAATGCATCCCTTTCCTCTGGTCTCCTCTCCCCCTCATCCTGATTCT
Source organism: Eumetopias jubatus (assembly GCF_037043125.1). Lineage (NCBI taxonomy): Eukaryota > Metazoa > Chordata > Mammalia > Carnivora > Otariidae > Eumetopias > Eumetopias jubatus. Next base: position 128,881,668 of record NW_028274813.1, read on the forward strand.
CAAAACATTTCAAACTCATGGATATTCTTTATGCATATGGACAGGAATAACTCAAACTAGGGTCATTCCTTTTTGTTTGGTTGGGTTTTTTTGTTTTGTTTGAACCTGAGCAAAAATTGCCTTTAGGACCTGGAAACAAATGTTGCACAGAATACTTAACTGACAAAGGAAATTTGACTAAATCCATCCCCTCTGTAGAATGTTGGCTGCCAAAATGGCCAAATTAGAAATTTGTCAGGAAGAAAATTGGCAAACCTTACAGACGGGATGTCTAAGAAACTATAATTGTTGAATGGAGTCAAGGGTTTACAGCTTTTACAATAAGATAGATATTTTTTTAACCTAGCCAAGTGAAATCATGCATGCAGAGTTATGAGTCAACAGAGCAAGGAGCAAAGAGCTACCATTACTAGCTGTCCATAAACATTCCATGGGCAGGCATTCTTCCTCGCCTACTTTCTTTAACCTCAGTTTCTAAAGCTACAACATGAAGGAGTATTGCCAAGACCCAGCAAGAAAGGGCCCTTGGTGGCTGCAAAGATTTTGATGTAAGAAACATCCTGGTACCTGAAATACAGATTGTCACAGATCAGATTGTGGCCTGCCGCCCACACCCTGAGCATCTGCCCAGAACTCTCTCTCTGATTCTTTACACCTCCGCTATATTCTTTTTGGGGTGGACCACTTCTTGATCCCCAGGGACAATGCCTATGTGGCTTTGATGCAACTGAAGTATAAGCTGAGGGAAAAGATGCAACACAGGAGGCAAGAAAGTTTAGAGGAAACCTGCCTCCAGATGAACTGCGTTCCTTGTGTGTCTCCACAGAGACCCAGGGCTTCGGAAGAGAGTTTGAAGAGCCAGTGGCCAATGGCCAATCACTGCCACTTAGGAGGGGCTGGAAAAAGACACTAGTATTCATCTTTGGAGTGAAAACTTCCTTGTTACTTTCAAGTTTTCAGAGCATCTGCGAAATCTGACAGCAAAAGGGGTTGGAAGCTACCCTGTTCATTGCACTCCAGGTCTCCTTTCTACCTCCCTCCCCAGCCCTGCCCCACCAAGCCATCTCGCCCACCAACTGTCTGGATATCGCCGCAGCTCTTCCCACGGAGCCCAGTGCCCCTTGGCACCCTGCCCCGGGGTTCTGCTTCTGCAGCCCTTCTGACCGTACCCTCTTCCTTTGAAAGACCCACTGCCCTTGGCTCTCGAAGCAGGGAGCCATTCTCTCCTTCCCCTCCCTGCATCTCAGCACAGAGCTCTTTAACCACGTCAGCCGTCCTGGGGCTACAGGCATGGAGTTCAGGCGTTGAACCGTGAGCATCCCAGTCACTTGGGGTCTAACTAAATCCCTTGTGTGCTCACAGCAGCGGCATCCACAGTCATCTGCCAAGAAGCCACAAGACTCAACGAGTCATTTTCAAATCCAAGGACCCAACGAAGTATAAGACACAGACTCATCTTTGGGTAAAAACGCCGCTGCAGCAGAGAGCATCATCGTTCCACAGTGAGGAGTGGTGAAGAGTGGGGGCGGGGGGAGAGGGGGGTGTCAAGTCAGTCTGGGGGCAGAGCTGAGTCCGTGACCTCGGCTGGCTAGCCATGTTCTCCTCAGAGGAAAAAGGTATGACGCGACATGGATGCTGGAGGAGGAGAGCATCTGGGCAAGGGACAGAACCTGAGCGGGAGGCGAGGGGCCTCCCAGCATGCGCCACAGCATACAAGACCTTTCAGGTGGGACTGCACTGTGTGTGTAGGGTAGTGGAGAAAAGGAACGTGAGAAAGATCGCCGGGACCAGACTAGGGGGGAGTCATCGAAAGCTGAGCTAAGGAGATAGGACTTTACTCTGTTGGCAGTGGGAAGTCACCGAGTTCCAGAGTGAGGGTTAGGTGCTCCTGCTAAGCGCAGGTTGAGAAAAATGGCTCTGACAAGCTGTGTGGAATGGATTGGTGGATGGAAGGGCCTGAAGACCGAGAGACCATGGTGGGTCGACTGGTGACCTTCAAAAATCCATGGCCACCCAGAACCTCAGAATGTGACCTTATTTGGAAAGAGGGTCTTTGCAACTGTAATGAGTTGAGATGAGATCATACTGGAGGGGGGTGGGCCCTGAATCCAGTGATTTTCGTCCTTTTAAGAGGAGGAGAGGACACCTAAAGACACATACAAGAGAGGAAAACACCATATGAAGACAGAGCCAGAGACTGGAGTGATGTATCCACAAGCCAAGGAAAGCCAAGGGTGACTGGCAGCTACCAGAAGCAAGGAGAGGGGCATGGAACCAACTCTCCCTCAGAGCCTCCAGAAGGAACCTACCCTGCTGACACCCTGATTTCTGACTTCTAACTTAGAGAACTGTGAGACAATACATTTCTGTTGTTTTAAGCCACCCAGTTTGTGCTCACTGGTTACAGCAGGCCTGGAGCCCTCGACGTGGAGACCAGTATAGAATCTAGCTCGAGTGCAGGCTCTGGAAATGGTGTCTAAGACCAAAATAAAAGGCAGTATTTGAAAAGAATCATCCATGGGAATAACCGGGGAAGGAGCGAGCTGCCGCAGCAAGATACAACTCCCAATTCACAGGGCGTGAGGACTCCCATTCAGCCTCTGCCAGCTCTCTGGGGTGTGAATTTCAAGGCAACTCATAGTCCTTGAACGTGCTCTGGGGGGCCCAGAGTTAAATGTGGCCTCAGAAACTTGGGAGCCCAGCTGGACGCCAGGCAGGGCAACCGCTAGCAATCCTAACCTGGAGACAAGTAACTACATACTGTAAACCAAATTATCTTATTTCTTTGTTTCTCTTTTGGGGGAAAAGAAAACACTAAATGGTCTGGAGAATGGCTTGGCATCTTCAGTGTGCAAAAAAAAAAAAAAAAAAAAGAAAAGGAAAAAGCCAAAGAGAAGGAGCTCCCCTCGGGGGCGGCATGGTCAAAGCAGAGGCTTTCCAGAGAGTCTCTAAGGAAGGGTGAATGCAGAAGGAAATCCAGCCCCGGTGACATCCAGGCTTCCCCTCCAGTGCTGGCTTTGCAAGGCTGGCAATGGGTGAACGAGGGCGTGGCAGGCTTCCTCGGTGTTCACTCTAGCTGCGTGCATGTTGCAAGCAGCTCTTCGCCTCCCTTGCCCAATCAGGAATCATGCAGCCCTGCATCTGAGGACACAAGGACACACCCTCTCACCCCAAGGCCTAGGTCAGGGGCAAAGTCTAGAGAGAGGTGGATTTTGCTCACTCACGAGCATTCACCCCCCTCCAACCCATGCTATTCCTGGAACGCCTCCCAGTGTACCCAGATGCTGTCAGTAAGGAACCCATGGTATTGCCTCTTAAAAGAAGGAGAACAACCAAACAGAAGCCCAGCCCATGCACCAGATGTCCCTGGACCTCGCCTACAGGTGCTTCCAATTCTTTCAAGGCCCTCCTGCTCCTTGTGGTCAGGGGGTTTCTGAAAATGACCTCATCCCTGGGCTTGGTGCTCACGGACAATGCAGCCACCTGGCGCCTTGACTCAGTCCTCTCTATCCTCCAGCCAGGTCAGCCCTTCCCAAGCTCGGGACTGCCCTTCTCAAGACACCTGGCCCCCGATTGTCCCACAAGATGCCCTTCGTTTCTCCTAAGATGCAGCTCCCAGTGATGGTTGGGGGCTCTCGCGTGTACCTTCCCCCCCACCGAGTTGGCACAGGTGGAGGAAGTGAGTGTTAATAACGTGGGTGGAGAGAGAAGTGCTCTCATGCTCTGCCAATGGACATCCATTTCCTTGGAGGTAAAACCTGCTATTGCAGAAGTTTTCTGTTGCCATTCTACCTTCTGACCCAGAAATTCCACTTTTGGAAACGTAGTCTAAGAAAATAAGGTATGACCTCACACCAGTCAGAATGGCTAAAATTAACAAGTCAGGAAACGACAGATGTTGGCGGGGATGCGGAGAAAGGGGAAACCCTCTTACACTATTGGTGGGAATGCAAGCTGGTGCAGCCACTCTGGAAAACAGTATGGAGGTTCCTCAAACAGTTGAAAATAGAGCTACCATACGATCCAGCAATTGCACTACTGGGTATTTACCTCAAAGTTACAAATGTGTGGATCTGAAGGGGTACGTGCACCCCAATGTTTTTAGCAGCAATGTCCACGATAGCCAAAGTGTGGAAAGAGCCAAGATGTCCATCGACAGATGAATGGATAAAGAAGAAGTGGTATATATACACAATGGAATATTATGCAGCCATCCAAAGGAATGAGATCTTGCCATTTGCAACGACGTGGATGGAACTGGAGGGTGTTATGCTGAGCGAAATAAGTCAATCAGAGAAAGACATGTATCATATGACCTCACTGATATGAGGAATTCTTAATCTCAGGAAACAAACTGAGGGTTGCTGGAGTGGTGGGGGGTGGGAGGGACGGGGTGGCTGGGTGATAGACATTGGGGAGGGTATGTGCTACGGTGAGCGCTGTGAATTGTGCAAGACTGTTGAATCGCAGATCTGTACTTTTGAAACAAATACTACATTATATGTCAAGAAAAAAAAGAAGAAGATAGCAGGAGGGGAAAAATGAAGGGGGGAAATCAGAGGGGGAGACGAACCATGAGAGACGATGGACTCTGAAAAATAAACAGGTTTCTAGAGGGGAGGGGGGTGAGGGGATGGGTTAGCCTGGTGATGGGTATTAAGGAGGGCACGTTCTGTGTGGAGCACTGGGTGTTATGCACAAACAATGAATCATGGAACACTACATCCAAAACTAATGATGTAATGTACGGTGATTAACATAACAGTAAAAAATTAAAAAAAAAGAAAATAAGGTATGTGTGCAAAGAGTTAGCTAGAAGAATATTCATCATATCTTTGTGCACAATACCAAAAATAAAACTAAGTAACGTCTAAATATCTAAGACGAGAAGCTGTTTAAATAAATTTTGGAACATGCACGCATTGGAATAGTGTCTAATCACCAAACTGGATGTACTAAGGTTATACCACTTGCCTTCACGGCAAACTGAGTAGTTCAGGAGCAGGCAATAAAGGCAGCTTTTTACAGAGTGCTCTTTTGTACCTGTTGTGTTTTGAGCCATTAGGACCATTAGGCAGATAGGTAGATAAAATTTTAAAGGATGTTTTGGAAGAAAAGTAGCTCGGAAAGAGGAAGTATTCGAGAAATAGTAAGAGGGTGTGTTGCAAAAGAAGAATGTGCTGCATGAAACCATTTCTACTAAAAAATGACAACAAAAAAGTCTGGACATGACTCCAAGGTTTAACAGTATACATTGCCAGTGGATAGAATTACAGGTGGTTTTTCTTTTTTCTTTTTTTTTTTTTTGCTTCCTTATATGGGTTTCATAGCTTTTCTATAAGGAACATGCACTGTTTGGAGGGGGGACAGCGGAAGCAACGAAGTTATTTTTCATTTTTGAGGAATGCTTCAACCATGAGTCTTGCACTCTCTTCTCCTTCCTGTCATGGCCAAACGGCTAGAAAGAATAGAGAGACTTGCTGTGTTCTATGTCCTCACCCCTCACCTGACCCCAACTCCACCCAAAAAATGGCCTCCTTCATCCCTCCCTTGCCCTGCTGAAACCTGGCTTCTGCTCCCAGCTCTCCCCCACAAACACTCGGGCAAATGCCCCACCTCCATGGCCTCTCCCCTGCTCCTCTCCCCCCACCCCGGCTGCCTCCCTCCTCGGCTCTTATTACCCAGCCACCTCTGGAGTGCTGATGCCCGATATCAGTGTGAGCCCGTGATATTCCCTTCCATCCCCCCGAGGCCACAAGACACCTTGTCACCAGTCACCCCACCTCCCAACTCTGTTCCTTCTTAGTCTTCTCCCCGGGGCCACCCCTACACATACAGTCACCAGTCTCCTCCTGCCAAGCCCTCCCCCAACCCCTGCCCCTCACTCAGGGCTTCATCTGAAGCCCTGTCCACTGCCAAGGCCTGCACTCCTGCCCTGAGATCTGTCCCTGCAGACTGCAGCCAAAGAGTTTCATCCAAAACACCTGCCAGACCCCCTCGCTCTGCGGCTGCTCATCAGTCTCTACGGAACAAGGCCCCCGCCCCCTCATGCCTCCTCCACACCCACCTCCCCCTTGTTCCCTCGATACTCAGGTCCCCGACTTCTCCACCCTTGCTCTGGCACACCTCTGTGCCTTGGCCCGAGCTGGGTGCCCCGCCATCCCGTGGATTCGCTCACAACCCACTCCTGGCCTGGCTACGTGTCCTTTCTTCATCAGGACTCAACTCAGGTTCCCTCTGTTCCAGAACCTTCTCAGGAACCCCCGGCCCTGGCTGGGCGCCCCTCCTCTGTGGCTTTGTCACTATTGGAGCAAAGCGCTCCTTTCGTTACGTGGACGTGACTCACACACTGGTGCTTTTCTCACAAATCAATGGTCAGCCCGTCCGGGACAGGCCAGTGTGAATAATCACTGTGTTTTCAGCTCTTAGCACAATGCCTGGCCAACGTGGGCCTGGCATGGGACAAACGGACGGCTGCTATCATCACAGAAGGAAACCAGCAGAAAGCTGGTGCCAATGGTGGAGCTATTTCTCAGCTCTGAAAGCACCGCAGGCCCGAGGAGGAACCATTTGTTAGAAGTTCCTTTGCCCGTGTGATAACAGAGGTTACCCAGAACCCCAGTGATGAGTCCCCAACCGGAGGATCCCCAGCGAAGGGGGCACCATGTTCCAGGCACCACTCAGGTGTGTCCCTTCGCCTGATGTTCATCCCAGCCCAGCAAGGAGACCCTCCCTGCACAGGCCAGGCCAGCCTGAGGGCTCCACTCCCCTGCCTAGGGGCACAGCCTTGGTCTGAAGGTCTTTGTCCCCCAGGAGAGTGGGGCCCTAGGCCGTCCAGCAGGAGATTACTGCCCCCCCACCAAAGGCACCCATACCTGACATGGAGGTGAAAAGGAGCAGTGCTCTTAGAGGTCCACGTGTTCTGAATCTCAATCACAAAGGACCTCAAACCATAGACGGTGAACCTTCTCTCCAAAAATGAGGGTCTACCTAACCATTGTGTTTTTATGAGTGTTTCAGAAGCATTCTTTAATAGAATATACCACCTACAATTTTTTGTACCAGTTTTTGGCATTTTATTTCTTCTTTTTTCAAATATTCAAGGTACTCAAAAAAAAAAAATGGAAAAGACCAAGCCCCTGTCCATCTCCAAAATGCCCTCTTGGGGCTGACACACAGGGTGGATGGCAACTCTGAGGAGTCCAAGTGTCCAAGCCAAGACCTGCCCCTTCCCAGCCCCCCGCCCCCAGTCCCTGCACACACTTGGTGAGTCACAGGGACAACCGGACAACCAACCAGGGAAGCAGGGCCCCAAGGTTGGGAGGATGGGGAGAAGGAGACACTTCCACCCGGAGGTATTGGTTCCTCTGACGTCCTGAGAAGGGGAAAGGTTATTAAATCAGCACATAAATCCCCGTACAGCCCTGCCCCATCACTGCGCTGGATACCTTCGAAAGGTCGCCTGCCTAGAAAGATGCAAGAGCCTGCGGGGAGAGGGGCGGAGGCAGGAGAGGGGCCATACAAGAGGGCCAAAGTCCCCCAGGCCACGAATCTCCTCTGCTGGCCTCTGCTGGGCCTGCTACATCAAGTTTTTCTTCAGCTACAGCAGCAAGAGCCCCCGGAAAACGAGCAGGCCGTGAGGAGACGGTGCTGTGTGCAGCTTCCACCGGCCCAGACCCCAAGCTTGCAATCAAGTTCGTAACTAACTCATCACAACTCCACAGGGCATTTCCAGCCTGCTCGCTGCTAGGTCTCCACGCGAAGGTCTGGACCGCCTCCTTCAGACCTGAGAGTCCAGTCCACCTGGCTGCAGAACCAGGGCACCAACTGCTGAGAATTTTAGCGAGGGAGAGTTCCGAAGGCAGTTGAAGGCAACGGTCCAGTGAAGCCTCAGGAAGGCAGAATGCACAGTCCCAGGAGGGGTGCAAAGGGGGACAGGCCACTTCGGGGCCTGCAGGGGAGCGCAGATGGGAGGGAAGAGTGAGCAGAGAGATCCAGGGGGCACCTGCCGCAGGGAAGCACGTGACGAGGTCCAGAAGGAGGAGGCACGGGCCCTGCCATCAGATGGCTTAAAGGCAAACCCTGCCAACCTCTGTCGTGTCGGTTTGACACAGCCACTGCGCTAACTGGCTCTTTCTCAGACCCAAAAGGCAGCAGTCCCAGCTGCCCATGGTGCAGAGCCATTGGTGGGCTCTCTGAATGAGGATCCAGCTCATGCCAAACACGCCACCATTTGACAGAAACAAATCAGCAGCCGCAAGTTCAAAGGAGCTGGCCAATGATAAAACAGAGCAGGGGATACGCAGAAGAGGTTGTCTGTGAGCGGGCAGGTTGTCACGTGTCCCATCAGATTGGGTCCATGCTGAAGCCACACTAAGGGCGGCCGAACGTTCTTGGTCCAAGATGCTCTCAGTGTCTCAGTGATCCTCTGCAGTGCCCCCAGGCTTAAAGATACAGCTGATGGTTCCATTAATAGGTAGTTAGGTCCAAACAACCCCACAGCGTGGCATCTGGCAAATGTCCCTGTGTTCACTTTGCAAGCTTTAAAATATCCTGTGACACGCTCGTGAGCTTGCAGCAGTGCCCTGGGGCACCTCAACACAGAATTGGGGAGCCAGGGATGCAAAGCACTGATGAAAAATCCCGGCTGAGTCCTTCAGGGCCCTCTACCTACTACCAGAGGGAGAGACGGCAGGCACGTTCCGTCTCCGATTTTTATAAAATCTATTTGGTAAAAGGCCACTGTGTTACCCACGTGGTTTCGGAGTGAGTTTCCTTTCTCCAACCACCTCCTACGGGATCCTTCACCTGCAAGGAATAGTTTTGTTGACTCAAATCTACACGGTGAACGTTGAAGCAGCTGAAGGATGTTCCCAAGGGGTCTCAGAAAGGGTTTCCCACTCACACAGAAGTTCAAGCTGCAAAGCGCACCCCATGTTAAAGCAACACCAGCCGTGAAACCCCATTGCAGACCACTGGACTCCTAATCTCACCCCAGCTGGCATTGCCCTTCCATTCCATGACTCTGTTTCCAAGCTTCCCCAGGCCAAGCTTGGAGCCCTCTAGAGGGTGGAGGTTCTGGCCTCCGTCGTCCTCGGATCCCCCCACCCTGGGCACAGCGCTAGCTGACACAGGTGCTCCGAAGTGCTTGTGGAAATAGTTGTGGGACACGGCCGCTCCTGAGCAGGGACTGCCACCCTCGGGAACGATGGAAATGACATTAATGAGCCAAACGCCTTACAGACAGCTTCTGCTGCCTCTCATGAGCTCAGTAATGAATCCAGGGCAGGGGGATCCTTCCTTGTTACTCCCAAATAGGAGAAAACAGAAATCGCCCCCGGTTCAGGCCCCAGCCGGGGAAGTAGCCCAGAACAGACCGGACACCTAAACCCACACCCCCTTGTAATGCAGAGAATTACTCTACCCTCTTCAAGGTGCCCTGAAAGCCCGGGACATGGGTAGCCCTGGGAAGCAGGGAGGGGCATAGGAGGGAACAAGGGAGGAGGGGGAAATGAGGGAAGGTACTCTCTCTCTGGGGAAACATAAAGAATTTTGAAGGAAGCAAAGAGCAGCACACACTATATCTAAACTTCAAAAGCTCTTCGTTTCACACTAGAATCCCAATTTTAGTCATTCTTGCATGCTGCCCACACCCTGGGGACTGACACCTTTGATTCACCCTCTTTCTCGTCTCCACATCGATTCACAAGCCCAAGTCATTCTTGCAGTCGTTGGTAAAATCATCCCAACTAAATCAAGCATGTAGTATATATTCAGGGCAGTGTACTACGTACTGTATTATTTTTCCCTTAGTAAAACGTGCTCTTTGTGTAGCTTCCCCACCATCCTGATTCAGGAATGCCCCACCCAGGGCATCCCCCTAGCCCACGCACCGTCACCACCCCAGCAACCACACAGGAGAACCACGCGTGTCCCCGTGCACGGGCACGCGCGCGCGCACACACACACACACACACACATTCAAATTCTTTCTCCTCTCTCTCAGTATCCTGGTTGCCAGTCTCTAATCCTTAGTTAATTTGTGAAGCATTCCTGCACTGGATGATCAAAGTCTTACACACTTTTCTCTTTCTGCAATGCAGCTTGCTGTTAGTGGAGGGGACAGCATTCAGTGAGGAGGCAGGCAAGGCCTGCTCCCTCCCCAGACCCTCGTGCTTTGGCGAATGGTCTCCCGGCAGCGGGGCCCTTTGAGACTGATCTGCCAGGACAAAGGTCTCCAGTCCTGGCACCTCCAACTCTTGGGGCAGATCTTGGATTTCGTGCTTTTAGCTCAGACATGTGCTTGTCCCTGCCCATCCCCTTAATTCAAATAGCAGCAGGACCCGGAGGGCTACGGACACTTGCCCACAAACTCCTGTTTTCCCATTCTGCCTCACCACTACCGAGTTCTTCCCAGTCCTTCCAGGCTCTCTTTTTCCAGTCTGTACATCTCGGAAGCTACCGTGAATGCCACAGTGATGGAGTCGCGGCATGTGGACAACTAGAGATACACTCCGAGGCCTCTAAAGGAGGCTCCCCGTCTCAATCCTGCTCATTCAGTGGCCCCCACATGTCCTCACTCCAAGGAGAGACGGGGCCCCCATAAGGTGGTCGCCTAATCCCAGGCTGCCGGGTCCATGAGGCCAAAATGGGCCCTGAGCCTTGGGCTTGGTCTCTCTCTGCACTGTATCAGGATCTACTACTGGGCCCATCAGTGACGTCCTAGGCTAGGCCAATGTTCTTCCATTTTTTTGACCCCAAAACCATGGAAATAAATTCATTTTTCAGCTCCACCCAGTACAGATATTTAGATACAGTATAGAATAGATCCTAGGTATGCAGAGATGTACCTACACCTGGAAAAAAAAAAAACCCACTTAACCTCTTCTGTAAGCGATACGCTGAGGCTTTTGTGTTTAATCTCTTGTTTTAAAGTGCTGGTTGTAAGCCACTAAATTGATTTCACAACCCACTAATGGTCTGCAACCCGTAGTATGAAAAACACTACTGTGTAAGAGAGGTGATGTGTCCTATTCAGCTTGCACCCTGACAACCTTTTATTCTCAAGGGATACCAAGGAAAGTTCCAGATCTGAACTGATCCTAGAGCCACCATCACCCACCCCACCCGACCCCACCCCCCGCCGCCCCCAGGGAGGCTGGGAGGCATCTGGCTGCTCTGTAGTGTAGGGAGCTGGACTCCCAGCAAAGTCTCAGGGAAGCCAGGCTGGGCGTGGGAGCGCTCGGCCCGCATCCCTCTCCATGCTCTCTTCCCTGGGCCTCTCCACCAGCCTCTCTTCCTGATGTTTATGACTTAGCAGCGTGCCCGCAGCTCTGGGGGAAGGGGAATGGGCAGGGAGAGGTGGGCACAAGGTGGAGGGAGGAAGGGAGGGCGCCACCCTATTCCCCAGGACCCCCGTCCTCCCGCCAGGCAGAAGACCCCCATCTTTCAGATCCCCACCCCTTTTCTGCACCCAGACAAGCCCTTCCCTCACAGAGGCCATCCCTGACCCTGAGAGTCCAGAGGAGGGTGGCTTGTCACCCACACCCCGAATGGCTGGGGTTTGCGGACCTCTCTGAATGGCGTTCGGTTCCAGCTTGAAGAGGGTGAGACCTTGGGAATTGCTCAATAGAGTCTTTTCATTTTGACAGAAGACACTTGCCGTCTTCTGGCCCCTCCCCACATGACCACTGGTCCCTGGGTGGGCAGAGTGGGAGCCCCCACCACTGACCCACACCGGCACCCCCAACTGGCTTTCCCCCATTCCTCCCTGGACAGTGGGGGTCACTCTGTCAGTCTGAAGCGTCCGGTCCCCTGAAAGCGATAGTATGTTGTGTCCACGATAGCATTTCCAGCCCCTCCCCCCCGCCCGCCCGCCACCACTCTGCTCCTCCAACAGCGATTTCTGCTCAGGCCCCTCTGGGGCTGGGGCGGTGTTGGTATTCCCTGTGGATGGGTATAGAGAGGTTCCCCTTTTCCCCTAAGAAGACAAGGAGCCACCTCCAGGCTCTTCTTTCCCCTTTTCCTTTCTCCCTGCTCCTTTCGTCTCAGCCTGGGCTTCTTCCAGTCGGCACGGGACCTTGGTTGGGAAGCCAACGCACACACCGCTCTAAACGCATGTTGCGACACCCCCAGCCCCAGTCCTGGGGCTCTGAGCCCCACGAGCCAGGACAGCCAGCAGGCACGGCCCTCAGCCCCGGCGTCTTACATCAAGGCTGAGGCCTCACAACCATGACAGCCCATCCACGCCCTCAAGGAATTTACAGTGTCTTTAGGGAGAGAGATGGATGAGCCGAGGCCACCGGAGAAGGCAGCAGGAGGGAACGAATCCGTTCCTGAGATCCCTAAAGAAGTCAGGGTGACTGCAGAGGCGGGGTTCAGCTGAAATCTGAGTGAAATTTGATGCTTAGGGGAGAGGAGGCAGAAGGGGGACACGCACAAAGTTCTCAGAAAAAACCGAGGCAACACTTGGACAGGGATGGAGGGTGTGTGCAGCAGAAGGAGGACAAAGCAAGAGAGGGAGGCCAGGGGTGGTGGGGAGGGGTGGGGAGGGGGCACCAGAGGGTCTGGTCGCTCACACCAAGTTAGAGAGTTTGGACTTTAATCTGTGGGCAATGGGACGCTGTTGAAGGTTTTGCGAGCCTAGCAGGGAGGGTGCTGAGTGGCGGCAGGGGAGAATCGCTTGTCAGTGGTGCATGGAAAGGACCGGAAGGGTTGAGCCCGGAGACTGGGAGGCCAGTGGGGAGCCTGCACGCAAGCTCCCGTGCTTGGCAGCTGGGATTGGGACTTAGCTGGAGGCTGCGGGCCTACCTGAGTTAGTGAACCACACTGTGAAAGCGCCAGGGAGTGGCAACTGACATGATTTTGTTGACTGTGCTGGGGTCCACGATGACCTCGAGGTTTCTGGTTTGGAAGAACTGGGTGCCATGACACAATGGGGGATCGGCCATTACTGGGGAGCATAGTTGAAAGAGTTCATTTGCAGTAGGGTTATATGGAGACGCTACATCTTTGATGCACTACAGAAATCCCAGCAGGGGGAAGAGTCAGATCGTGTCCTTACTTCCTCCGTCTCTTGAATCTTCCTCCATCCCTCACCCACATCTCTTCAGGCATCGAAGAATGTTTTCCTAGGACCTGGGCCATTCTGCCCTAAGCAATACTGGTGTTTCTGAGTTGACAGATCTGCGACCAGCTGCCCCACCTACCAGCTGACCCAAGCAGGGGTGTGGCCATGCCTCCCACATCGCAGGGCCCAGCAGTGCACAGAGGACAGCAGGTGCACTGCCTGGAGACCCCAGGGCCCCTGAACAGACTTGTCCTTGGGGAACAGTCGTGCCACTTCTCTCTCCGATGGCTCAGTGGAGTGGCCAGGAGCCCGGCCGCTTCCGCTTCTTGTGATTCAGGCCTTCATTCTTGACCAGTAGGTTGCGGAGAGCGAAGGGGATCTCTGCAGGGAAGGGTGCTACAGCCGGGAACAAGGCCGATCCTATTCCCCCACGGTCTGATCGTCCATCTACTCCTGCTCCTCATAATGCACGCGGCCAAGTCTGCCTTTGCCCAGACATCAGGGCCACTTCTCTCGATGCCCAAGTCTGGCTGTTTTCCCTGAAGTGCCATTTCTATTCACACCCGATGGCTACAGGAGGCCCCTGCTTCTCTCTCCTCTTTGATACCGTCCAGTCTTCCCAAGGCCCTCAGCCTCTGCCTCTGGAATAGCATCCCTGGCGCCCTGAGGGGTGGGTGGGGAGGCTGACTTTGCAGAAGTCAGCAAGGGTCGAAGCAGGTAGGGGTTGCTCCAGGAGACAATCTTGCGTAAAGGCCAACCTGACCTCTGGGGGCTTTTTCTCCCTAGTCCAGGGCTTCTTCTTTGGAAGGTAAAGTGTTTTGGAACAAGCTCTCCTGTGTCTTCCCCTCTATACTTTGGTCTTAATGGCAGCCCTCATGCTACCAAAAATGAGCTGCCCCAGCTGACTCTGGGTCTCAAGGTCTCTTACGCCTGGGCCCTCAGAGGTGAAACTTCTTTGGCCCCAAGCCATGAAAGCCATTGTAGACTGTGACAAACTGGTCACAGGGATCTGCCCCTGTAGGCTACACCAGCTGTGGATGCACCCTGGGCCCAGCCTCAGAATGGCCTGTGCAGAGCCAAGGAAATACACAGGGCCCCACCCCCCACCCCAGGCCACTGTTGCTTCTGATATAAAATGAGGTCTTTGAACTTGGGGGACTGGAAGTGGCCCTCGAGCACCAGCAGTCCATGGTTTTCTGAAACCCATCAGCTTTTTTTTCACCCCACGACTCAATTTTCCCTGCCTCCTACACATCGAGGACAGAGGCAGGAGTCCACGCACCATGGCCCAGGGGTTATATCGTGATTGTATTTAACATTTGCCTGAATAGAAGAAACCAGGTGACAGCACTAGAAGGACTCCCTCTCTGAAGGCAGTCTCATCCCCGACGCACTGGTCAGATGCATTTGGTGGGTACAAGGTGCAGGCCGTGGGGAAGCCAAAGGACCAAAGGGCGGAGCCCTCCTCCAGATGCTCGCGGCTCGGTAGGAGACACAAACAACAATCTAAAGATGTAGTCTCTCCTGGTGGGTCCGAGCCAGGCCCAAGGCCCTGCCTTGAGCCCGTGAGTGTGGGATGATGGCCTTCTGAGTCCAGCTATGGGGAGCAGTTCAGCCCCAACACCTTTTTAGCTTCTACTTGATGCTTTGGCACCTTGCTTTTTTTGGTTCGCAGGTGATTAGGATCTTTGATATTAAGAAACTGTTATAAATTGGGCTGATGTACACAGATTCTTCCTTCCTGGCACCTAGTCCCCAGGCCCATGTCCTGATGGGCTCGGACACCTGGGACCCCCGGCTCCAGACGAGATGGGAGGCCTTGGGGTATGGGCCATGGGGCCCTCGGCACCAGGAAAACTGAGGGATGGCCGAGAGATGGTGGCAGAAACTGTCACCAGACTTCACCCCGGGACCTCCCAAGGGATCACCATTTCACCTTTATTCTTTGCTCTTCTCTTCAGCCAGCTTTCCTCTCCACCGGATGCCAAGCAGGCCAAACATCTTTTCAGGTGACATTTCTAAGCCATGACAACTGCTCCCCGTGCTGGTCCTACATCTCCGGGGCCTGGAAGGCCCTACCTTTCTCTCTATCTACCTGCTCCTATCAGTGGTGACCAGGAAGGCCTAGAAGTATGACAGTCTGAAACTGAGGGGGGGGGGTCCCTTCCATAGGTAGCTTTGAAGCTGCTGTTGAGCACATGTCCCCCAACTCTAAGCAGCCCCTCAACCCAAAAACAAAGTGGCCACCAATAGCCCAGACACCACTTCCCCACCCTGTGCCTGGATACCGACAGGTGGTTACATCTCCCAAAAGTTGATATGGACACTTGAACCTCCTGTGCCTTCATAAAGATAAAAAGTGACCAGCAGACAGACAGGATCTCTGCCCACAGGAAAGCAGTAATCTAGAGACAGATCTTAATCAAATAAGAACCCAAGTTGGTACTTACAACGCTAAGAGCTGGGAGGAAATGCCCAGGCACAGTGAGCATAGCGAAGGATAAAGTGGAGAACAGGCCTCTAGAAACTTCTAGTTCCCTCTTGTCCCAGCTGAACTGGACTTCCCAACACTTTACTAGTCTGATGCTGATGGTTTCTTCCCAACTTCCTTCCAAAACGTGAGCCAAAAGAGCTCCTCTCCTGCCAAGACCTACCATGTTGACTCAGGCCGGAAGCAGCCCTTAGGATCTGAAAGGTTACTGGGGCTTCCAGAGGCCTGTGTCCATGGGCCCCAGGCTAGACAGGCAGACACGGCAATCATGTGACAAAGAACAACTGACAACCTGGCACATCGAAGGCTGAGTAACTTGACTGTTACGCTAGCTTATTTGTGGCCCTTCTCTGTTCCACATCTCCACCCATTTGTTTCCTAAAAGGCCAGGACGGTTTTGAGCCTGATGCCAGAAATGGAAGCTGACCTCCCTTTGTGCCCACCCCTGGTGCCTTCCCCCTGGAAGAGGCCCTGCTGGCTTGGGTCTCTTCCCGCAACACATCTGGGTCTTTTGTCTCCAAGTAGAGGGTGCGCAGAAATCCCTCCAGAGACTTAAGTTCCATCGTGGTGTCCCAATTTACAGCCTGTACCAACTACCCGCGGCTGCACACCTAATCACGTGTGAATTTACAGCATGAAGGTGAAGTTCCCTGGGGCGGATCTAAATGGGCGTTTGCCCCCAAATAACCCTCAGCGAAATCTGTTGCGCAGCCTGCCTGGACCCCAGCCGGCTCACCTCCCAGAATGTGCAAAGCTTAATATTAGTCTTCACTTCCTGCTCAACACCCTTTCTCCAGAGAGAGTCCTGGAAAAGCACCTCATCGGACAGAAAAGGAGGAGGCCAGGAAGTTTGACTTCCAGAAGTGGGGTCAACAGGTGCTGCTCTGGCTTACCCTTCTCTGGCCTAAGAGGATCCTATCTGAGGACTGTGTGACTCTCAAATGTCACGGGGAAAGAAAAGTGGAGTGTGACCCGCTCTCTTTCACTGTTGGGTCTGACCGTCGCAGGAGGTCACCACTGAACACTGACCCTGAGGAGGGTCCCCAGGCTTGAGGTGGTCCAGCAGTGACAATGCCCCTGGTCAGTCCCTGAGCAGGCTGCAGACTTCTGCAAGAAAAGGGGGCCCCACCTCCTGGGTGTTAAATTCAATCTACGGTGTCCCCACTTTGGAGCATGCGCATGAGCCCGTGCATCCATACGCCACTCGGTTGCTGTTTCCAAAGCATGTCCAGGGGGCCTGAGTGGCTGGGTCAAGGGTCGCCTCTGCCCCCCACACACGGTGCTAGAATCCCATCCTCTCCCCCAACTCACCTCCTCCTTGAGCCTTACTTATATTGAGCCTGGGCCAGCAGTCTTTTCTCAAGGTTGTATTTGATGCCTTAGTTTGGTCCACCTTTATCCATCCCAAAAGACTTCAGGGCTTTGAATATCTGGAATTAGGTGTCAGATCTTTCCTAGAAGGTCCTAGCTCCTGTGCAAGTAGGTTCACCTCCTCACCTAATTAGCTTTGTCTTCAGGAGATTCAGGGCAAGTCAAGGAAGATTCTTTTAACAGTCTAAATCCATTAAAAAAAAAAAAAAAAAAACCCAACTGCTTGCTTTCACTGCTTCTCCATAACTAAGAGGGACTTTCAAGTGGGTTTTTAAAAGGGGAGGGATTAGCATCTCGCAATTAAAAAAGAAAATTGAAGCCAGCTGCATTTACACTCCTTCTGCTCCATTCTGTGTGCTCAGGGGAAATAGTCTCTAATGATCTTTGATTCTGTGCATTCCACTAAAGAGTTAAGTATCAATACCTAAATCTTAAGACTTTTTTTTTTTTAGCATAGGCAATGGCCTTCCCCGTTTAGAGTTGGAAAAGAGGATACTTTCCCATGGGCTGTTCTTCTAGAAACAGATTATTAATCTAAGCAGAAAATCCCCCTTACTCATAAATAGCATGGATGGTGGTCAATGCAGTACATTGTATACATCTGAAAAACAAAAACTAACCTGTTTCTCCTCAGGGGCCAGCACCATAGATTGCATCACCTTGGGCTTGCCTTTCTCATGCTTCTTTGAACTCTTGAGATTATTTCACTGGGACGATTAGAAAGCAAAATATGGGAAACTGTACTGGCCACGTGCTGTTTTACAGCAGGTCCGTGCAGCTCTGTCCAGTCAACACATAAGGTTTCATTGATTTCTGCTCTGATCTTTATTATTTCTCTTCTCCTGCTGGGTTTAGGCTTTATTTGCTGTTTTTTCTCTAGCTCCTTTAGGTGTAGGGTTAGGTTGTGTATTTGAGACCTTTCTTGTTTCTTGAGAAAGGCTTGTATTGCTATATACTTTCCTCTTAGGACTTCCTTTGCTGTATGCCAAAGATTTTGAATTGTTGTGTTTTCATTTTCATTGGTTTCCATGACTTTTTTAAATTCTTCTTTAATTTCCTGGTTGACCCATTCATTCTTTAGTAGGATGCTCTTTCGCCTCCATGTATTTGAGTTCTTTCCGACTTTTCTCTTGTGATTGAGTTCTAGTTTCAAAGCATTGTGGTCTGAAAATATGCAGGGAATAATCCCAATCTTTTGGTTGAGACCTGATTTGTGACCTAGGATGGGATCTCTTCTGGAGAATGTCCCATGGGCACTAGAGAAGAATGTGTATTCCATTGCTTTGGGATGGAATGTTCTTAATATGTCTGTGAAGTCCATTTGGTCCAGTGTGTCATTTAAAGTCCTTATTTCCTTGTTGATATTTTGCTTAGATGATCTGTCCATTTCAGTCAGGGGGGTGTTAAAGTCCCCCACTATTGTTGTATTGTTGTCAATGTGTTTCTTTGCTTTTGTTATTAATTGCCTTATATAGTTGGCTGCTTCCATGTTAGGGGCATAGATATTTACAATTGTTAGATCTTCTTCTTGGATAGACCCTCTAATTAGGATATAGTGTCCTTCCTCATCTCTTATTACAGTCTTTGTTTTAAAATCTAATTTGTCTGATATAAGGATTGCCACCCCAGCTTTCTTTTGGTGTCCATTAGCATGGTAAATGGTTTTCCACCCCCTCACTTTCAATGTGGGGGTGTCTTTGGGTCTAAAATGAGTCTCTTGCAGACAGCATATCGATGGGTCTTGTTTTTTAATACAATCTGATAGCCTGTGTCTTTTGATTGGGGCATTTAGCCCATTTCCATTCAGGGTAACTACTGAAAGATATGAATTTAGTGCCATTGTATTGCCTGTAAAGTGACTGTTACTGTATATTGTCTGTGTTCCTTTCTGATCTATGCTGCTTTTAGGCTCTCTCTTTGCGTAGAGGACCCCTTTCAAGATTTCTTGGAGGGCTGGTTTCGTGTTTGCAAATTCCTTTAGTTTTTGTTTGTCCTGGAAGCTTTTTATCTGTTCTTCTATTTTCAATGACAGCCTAGCTGGATATAGTATTCTTGGCTGCATATTTTTCTTGTTTAGTGCTCTGAAGATATCATGCCAGTCCTTTCTGGCCTGCCAGGTCTCTGTGGATAGGTCTGTTGCCAATCTGATGTTTCTACCATTATAGGTTACATATCTCTTCTCCCGAGCTGCTTTCAGGATTTTCTCTTTGTCTCTGAGACTCGTAAGTTTTACTATTAGATGTCGGGGTGTTGACCTATTTTTATTGATTTTGAGAGGGGTTCTCTGTGCCTCCTGGATTTTGATGCCTGTTCCTTCCCCACATTAGGGAAGTTCTCTGCTATAATTTGCTCCAATGTACCTTCTGCCCCTCTCTCTCTTTCTTCTTCTTCTGGGATCCCAGTTATTCTAATGTTGTTTTGTCTTATCGTATCGTTTATCTCTCGAATTCTGCCCTCGTGATCCAGTAGCTGTTTATCTCTCTTTTTCTCAGCTTCTTTATTTTCCATCATTCGGTCTTCTATATCACTAATTCTCTCTTCTGCCTCATTTATCCTAGCAGTTAGTGCCCCCATTTTTGACTGCACCTCATAATAGCCTTTTTGATTTCGACTTGGTTAGATTTTAGTTCTTTTATTTCTCCAGAAAGGGTTTCTCTAATAACTTCCATGCTTTTTTCAAGCCCAGCTAGTATCTTTAAAATCGTGATTCTGAACTCTAGGCCCGACATCGTACTAATGTCCGTATTGAGTAGGTCCCTGGCAGATGCTACTACCTCTTGTTCTTTTTGCTGAGGTGGTATTTTTCATCTTGTCATTTTGTCCAGAGGAGAATAGATGAATGAGAGAACAAAACGCTAACAGGTTAACAACGTCCCCAGAAAATATACTCTAAACAAATCAGAAAGGACCTGAAACCAGGGGAAAAGAAAGGGAAAGAAAGAAAGAAAAAAGAAAAAGAAAAAGATAAAAACAAACAAAACAAAAAAAAAACAGAATATGATCAAATATGATCAGGCTAGTGCATAGATCAGTGCCACACACTAGATTTTGGGTGTATTTTGATCTGTGAGAAGAAAGTGCCTCCTAAAATTTTAAAGAAAGAAAGACTTAAATATGTACAAAATAAGGGTTGATATGATGAAGGGATGGAATATGACTATAAAGATGAAATTATAAAAAATTTTAAAAAAGGAATTGATAAGAAGGTGTTTGAAAAAAGAAAGAAGAGGATTTAAAAAAAGAAAGAAAGAAAAAAAGGGGAGAGAATGTGATCAGGCAGGAGACTAGAACAAAGCCATACACTAGAGATTTAGGGTATATTTTGCTATGTTAGAAGAAACTGTATCTCAAAATTTTAAAGTTAGAACAACTTATATATATATATGCCAAAAATAAGGGTAACTACTATGAAGGAATAGAATATGACTCTAAAAATGAAAAATAAATTTTTTTTTTAAAAAGGGATTGATGCCAGTTGGTTGAAAAAGGGAAAAAGGCAGTTAAAAAAAATTAACTTTGAAAGACTCATGAATCATGGTAAAAAAGCCATGAATTCTATGTGCAGTATTCCCCTAGCGCTGGAGTTCTCCCATTCTCCTTGATCGGTAAACTTGGTCTTGGCTTGCTGGCTGTTCATGCTGATCTTCTGGGGGAGGGGCCTGTTGCCGTGGTTCCCAAATGTCTTTGCGGGAGGCAGAATTGCCCCGCCCTTGTCAGTCTGGGCTAAGCAATCAGCTCGGGTTTGCTCTCGGGAGCTTTTGTTCCCTGCAGGCTCTCGGTACAGCTTTGGAGGACGAGAGTGAAAATGGTGGCCTCCCAATCTCCACCCGGAGGAGCTGAGAACTCAGGGCCCTGCTCCTCAGTGCGCCCCCAGAGAAAAGCTCCGGTCTCCCTGGTCTCCGGCCGCACTCCGTGCTCACCCGGCCTGTGACCGAGCGTTTCCATCTCTGGCACCCAACCCCGTGTGGAGTCTCCAAACCCAGCAGATCCCTGCGGTGCGCTCCCGCGCCGCTCCTCCCAGGGGAGGAAGAGGAGTCTCCCCGGCTCTGCCGCTTGTTGGGTCCCTGCTGGAGGAGCAGTGGCCCGACTGGGCCGCGGATCACAGTTTATGGCCACCCCGAGCTGAGAGCCCGCGTCTCGGCTCCGTCTCTGCAGCCGGCTTCCCCGCTCCGATACCTGGGAGCTCTGCCGCACTCAGGCTCCCCCGGTCTTTCTGTGACCCCGAAGGTCCTAAGACCACACTGTCCCGCGAGGGTTCCACCCCCTGCTTAGCCACTGGAGCGACGTCCCTCCGCGGAGCCGACTTCTAACAGTTCCGATTTTGTGCTCCGCGGCTCTAGCACTTGCCAGAAGCGGCCAACGGAGGCCCCCTCCCCCGCCGTCTATCCTCCCGAATATCGCCTCGGATTCACTTCTCTGCACGTCCTACCTTCCAGAAAGTGGTGGCTTCTCTGTTCAGAGAGTTGTTGCTACTCTCTTTTTCAGTCTCCTGTTGAGTTCGTTGGTGTTCGGAATGGTTTAACTTCCTGTCCAGCTGAATTCCTAAGACCAGACGAAATCCAGGTCTCCTACTCCTCCGCCATCTTGCTCTATCTGGGCCTCTTTTTCTATACGAATGCCTAAGTTCAGAAAAACACAGAATACCCCACCTAAAGGCCTCCCAGAAATATGCCAGCTCTTTATACCTGCAGGCAATTTGATCCCTCCTCTCTGATCCTCTAAGGTCTGCCCCTCCAGCACTCCTTACTACTCCTCTCTCTGTGTGGGCTGTCTCTGTTCCCAAACCCCCTTAGAGAAACATGGACGGACTTGCCAGCTGGTGAGCGAGGAGGCTGGTTCTGGGCGCTCCCTCAGGGGGCCCAGATGCCAGACCCTCCAAGCCTTCCTGGGAGGTTTGGACTTGAGGCTGTACCTCTGAGCTCTTCCTGCTCTGAAGGCCCAGATGTGCCAGGCTCAGCCCCCAACCCAGAGCCCAGCCAGCCCTCTTCTGCCCTCCCCACTCCCTCCCCAAGCTCTGCTGGGCTCCATTTTCCCAGGGGTGGGGGGAATCTCTGAAACTGATGAGAAGCCCATGGCCAGGAGTAGCCTAGAGAAGTAACTAAGACCTCAGCTTCTGGAAATGGCCCACTAGGCCATTGAAACTATCCCCAGGAAACAATTATTTAAAAAAAAAAAAAAAAAGATGGGATATCATAAAAGAAAGACTCTTTTTAAAGGCATCAAAGAGATGACAAGATAGTGAGGGATGATTGAGCAGAGTCGCAGAGAAGAGAACCCAGAACAGTAAACCCAGCCCTCGAAGCTGCTTTTGCCTTGAGGGCGCTAGTGGGTCCAGATGAATCTGCTTAGAAACTGAGCTGTGCTTCCAACGGGCTCAGGGACAAAAGTCACATCCGGGGACCCACCACAAAGCCTGGGGCCCTAATGAGCCCCCCCTCACCACCACTACCTTTACACTGATCCCAAAGTGTTATGCCCCCAGAGCAAAGGAAAACCAGAATTGAGCCAGATCTCCATGGGCAAGCAGCTTGGCTCCACGTCCTCTGGCTGACCAGGAGGCCTCAGGCCGCAACCTGGCAGGACAGCGGGCCCTGCTCCTGTCCCGCCAGCAGGCGTTTGGCAGAAGCCGAGAAAAGTCTTCTCTGGAAGAAAGTAACATCATCCTAGGCCTCAAATTTTTCCTATAAAGAAAGAGCCCGCCATCCCTGAAGTCTCTCCTCACCAAACACTCCCGGCAGGCTAGCTCTCTAAAAGGACATGGAGGTCACTTCACGAGGACACTGGAGCATCTTGTCCCATGGGGAGGAAACAAACCTGACCCCTCCCCACCCTACAATGAGCCCTCACTGTGCCCTTTTCTGGGATGAAGCTGGACCCAGATGCAGGTTCTCTGTGAAATCAGCTGTGTCCACGCTGGAGGCCTCTTCTCAAAGAGAGAAATTTTAAAACTTAAAAAAATGAGAACCACTAAAACCCATGACTGTCTTCTCCCACAGTTTTCTTTGCAAGGAGTCGTGAGGCTCGCTTGGGAATCAGGTGGCCCTGCCCGGGGAGGGTGTCTGACTCCGGGAAATGGGCTCCAGGCTCTTTGATAGGAAAGTATCCCTATGATGGGCTCGGGACCCATCTCACCTCTGGGCCATTCCTCCTGAGCCTCACTCCTGGGCCTCCTCCCTTGTCCCGTCCCTTCCTCTCCCTTCTGATCCGATTCAGGGCTGACCACCGCCTTCATCCCTTAGGGCTCTCACCACCACGAGAGACTTGTATTTGCTTGATGCCTGCCTTTTGCTTAGTCCAAATCCCAAGGACACCCAAGCCAGCTCTGTTTTGTCCATGAGGGTCTTCCCAGTTCCTAGAACAGTGCCTGGCACAGAGTAGGGCTCAGCCGCTTTTTTTTTTTTTCTGAGTGAATGAATGAAATCACAGCATTTCCTATGACGCCCAGAGACCCCGGGCAGCCAGCTACAGGGCTTCCACCCCTGCCTTTGCTTCAGTGATGGACTTCCTCCTCCTTCAGGAATACTGGGGGTCCTTCTCCTTACCTCCCTTCATTTTCCTCTTCTTTTGTCTCCTCCTTTTGTACGAGACTTTTCAGGTGCCTGGCTCACCAGGGGCTTTTGGAGAACTTAAGGTGCCGGTCGACTCGTTTCCGTTTTAAAAACACTCCCAAATCCATTTACCAGCAATGTCCTCATATTACCGTCACTGTCACTATCAAAAATGGTCACAGCCTCGCTGTCCACATGCAAGACCCCGGACTGACCACAAAGAGAACTGACAGGTGCACCCGGAAGCTGGAGCATCACGGGGAAGGCGGGGCCAGCGAGCACTCTGATGATGTTGCGGATGCCTCGACAAGGGCCCTTCCTCGAGAAAGCGTGCTATTTGCTGGGGGCAGGGGTGGCAGAGGGTTTGATCAGCGCTTGTGGCAGCAGGGGAGGGCCCCAGAGCCTGAGGTGCAGGGAAGAGGGTGAGTCCATGGCTTCCAGTGGCAGGGGGGCAGAAAGAATGCTTATGGGCAGGAATGTCCAAGGCACCCTTGTAAAAGTGTGTGCATGTGTTTGCAGTGCAGGAACGTCCCCAGGTCCTCCAGAACATCGAAACTCTGCCCCCATGTGTTTTATGTGATTGAGTTTTGACTGCACCTGACACCAGGATGATCTGGTAAAGAGAGTTCAGATGTACAGAAGGCAGAAAGCAGGAGGCAAAGATGACCCCACAGTCATAAGCCCCCCGGGCCGCCAAAGAAAGCCCATAGCGGTAGCACTGTGTCTGAGCTCCCTAGATCTTAAGTGTCACCAGGACCTGGCCACCTCGGAGAGTAAAGCTCTCAGGAGATAGGGCCACGTGTCAGTGGTCCATGGCACCACGTAAAAGTGGGGCTGGACTGGACCTTGACCGGAAGGGGGCAGGGCACGTGGGTGTCCAGGAACCGTTGGGGACAAGGGCTGTGTGAAGACTGGAGGCGGGGGGGAAACAGTAGAAGGCAGAGCAGGCTGCGGATCGCCTCCTAAGCTAAGTTAAAGAGTTTGGACTTTTAATCTGTTGGCAATGGGGAGCCAGTGAAGGTTTATTGACCACAGAAGCGCCTGGTCAGAGAGTGCTTGAGACCACCCCAAGGGCAGTGTTAGAGAGACCCTAAGGGCGGAGCCGGGGTAGGCGGGAGCCCAGAGGGCAGTTAGGACACTCTGCAGGAGCTCAGACTGGGGGAAGAAGGGCCTGGAGGGGAGGAGGGGGACTGAGGCTTACAACCGCAGGGGAGGCAAGGAAGTGGCAAGAACCCACGGTGACCAGCTGGTTGGAGGCAGGGAGGGAAGATGGGGAGGAGGGCGGACGTTGAATCAAAGATGATGTGGACGACCTTGATGCCTGGAAGAGGTCTGGAAGCTCAGGGGATCCTGGAGAGAGGCAGGTGGGGCTTGGGGAGGGCCAGCAGGGAAATGCACCCGGTGAGCACACCGGAGGGGAGGGAGGGAGGCGGGGAGAGCTTCCTGACTCACATTGCCTTTCTCAAGTGCGACCTCCCTCTCATTCTCATCCTCCATCTTCTCGAGTGCACAGAGGCTTCATGCCATCTGGCCTTGCCCTAGGAAAGGCATCCACATCTCACTGGATGGAGACATGTGCCACCCCAAGATGCCTACTGGGTGCCACGCACACACCCCAGCCCACAGCACTAACAGGTGAGCGAGGCAGCCTCACCTGCCCCGTCCAGTCGCTCCCTTCTCCTGGGGGTCAGGCCAGGGGCCCACCACCCTGCTGTCCTTCCGACCCCACTCACAGGCCCTGCAGCCACCCAGCTGCCCCTTTGCCTTTTCCCTTATGCCCACGTGCAAAGGAAGCCCTGCCCGTAATTGGGGTACCCCCGGGGGGGGCAAACATCTGAAATTCCCTGCCAAGCTGAAAATGTTGAAAATCTCCCCAACTACGCAGTTATCATCCTCTGGTGCCAGGTTCATGATTCTTTACCTCTACTTGCAAAGTTCGAACTCGTAACTTTTTATCCATTGCAACTGAAGTTTTTGGGGGCACTTTCTCTTTCTCTCCTCTGCATCTATGTCTTCCTCGCGCCACTTTGTGTCGCTGCTTGGCTGGCGTCCAAATACTTTGCTCTGTTCTTCCTCTCCATGCTCACCATTTCCCTGGGCGGTGGGAAATGGCACCGCATCCCATCTCTCTCTCCCCAAAGCGAACTCTCGCACCGCATATGCTAGCGTCCCGCAATCACCTTTTTGGAAAAGGTGATCTGTCCATGCCGCAGTGACAACGTCAGGTCCCAGCCATGGCCCATTTTGCCTGAGACCTGCCCGTGGCACACGTGGAAGGCACCAGGCCCCGTGCTGAGACGCCACGGCGGGATCACCTCTTTGACAATCCCGCCTGCATTGTCTAGTGGGCCCTCAAGGGCTGGACCCTCACCTCCTGAATGGGAGAGGTTTCTTCACTTGTAGGTTGCTGAATAGAAAAGGAAACAAATATTTTGTTTTTTGAAGCCTTTTCTTTTCACCGGCCATTCCGGGAAATCTGTTCCTCCAAACAAGGTGGCCCTCCTGGGCACGGGAAGGAAACCGTCACCCCACTCATGTCCCTGCTCCCCTCCAGGGCACCGGGGATAGCTCCCTCCCAGCTAGCCTTCTGGCCTGGGGTCTCAGGGACAGTCTGTGGAGTCGGCACATGGGGCCGTCTGGTCAGGACCTCCATGTGACTCTAATACAGCAGGCTTCATGGTATCTGGGGACTGTTGAAGAAGTGGGGGGGCGGGTCACGCCGAGGAGGGACCATGAGGCAGGGTAGAGGAAAAATGCAACCGAAACCGTGGCATGTTTCCCTGGACCCGCATCACTGGCCTCTCCAGGGAGCTTGCTGGAAATGCAGAATCTCAGGCCCCAGGCCTGCTGAGCCTACCTGGGCTCCTGCATTTTCAATGCATCTTCAATGCTGTGTGACCTTGGCCTCCATGGACCCCACCGTGGTCCCCAAGTGGGCCTCCTGTGGGGCCTACAAGGCTGGCTGTTGGCAGTCCAGGGCCTGGCTGCCATCTCCCGGCCCTGGGGGCTCTGGCCACCCCGGACAGAACACCCCGCCCTGGCACTGCCTCCTCCCAGCTGGACATGCGCTGGTGGGGCCTCCAGACGGGAAAACAGATAGATAGCCAAGCCCCAGCAGCCGACCCCCCCACCCCCACCCCGGCACTGGCGACAGCCTGTGAGGCAGGGGGCGCTACTCTCCACAGTGCTCCCTGGTCCCCCTCAGGGTGAAGTTCCAGGCTTTCAGACTTCTAAGTCCCTTGGTCGCTGAGCTGCTTTTAGGAAACACCTTATAGTACTTTTCCTTCGGGAGCTCCACATTGTGAATCTGGGGTTTTTTATAGATGGGTCCAAATCCACTCTCTGCCCCGAGTGCAGTGGCCACACTCTCCCCAGTCTGGACCGTGCCCATCCGACCGACCCCCCTGCCGGCACCCTCCCCTGGACTGGGCGGGAAAACCACGGGCACAGGTGTAGAAGGAAGACCTGGAGGGAGAGGAGGCCGGCAGCCACCTGCTGAGTCTTGCTTCGGCTCTGGGTGCTGATGGTCCGGCCCCAGAGGGAGCTTACCCCCTGTGGAGGAAACAGTGGGAATTCCCATAAATTCTGTAAGCCTGTTTCCTAAAGTGTAGCACGAGGACACTGGACTCCGTGACCCCCCCACCAGTGTCCCTCCAGCCCGAATACCCACGCGACAAATCCCCCCGTGTCGTCCTGCGGGGCAGTGCTCAATCTGCCGGGACAGACTTCAGGCTGGACATTCCCAGGCCCTAGGACCGAGTCCCAAAGATACAGAGCTGAGATGCAAGAGCTTTAAACATAAAACTTGGCTGCAGAACTAGCATATCACAGAGGTGGTGTCCCAAGTCCGTGGTGCAGAGACAACAGGAGAACCAGTAAGATTGAGTCCAAACCTTATACAATGGCTGTTTCAGGGCCAGGCAGAGGGCTCAGTGGTTCTGAACCCCGTCTGCACATCAGAACCGCTGGGGGCTCTCAGGGGGGCCACCCCTATGGGGAGTGGACAGAAATGGCGGGGCCCTGACAGGTGTGGAGCTCCAGCTCAGTCTGCCCACTGAGCCCTCCCCGGGCAGCCGCGGCCCTTTACAGGCTCCAGTCTGTGCCACACTGAGGGTCACTGAGCGGCTTTGTGCCAGGGGAAGGACAGCAGAGGGTCAGGACAGCACACAGCCCGGCGGTGACCCCCGGGCCTGGCCGCGAGCCAAAGCTCCCTGGTCACGTGGAGGTAATGATGGGCCAAAAGCGCTCACACAGGCTTCATCTTCCTCTAGGCTCCACACTGAAATACTGAAAGGGGCACAAAGGAGAGGAAAGAGGAGGAGGAAAGGCAACTAACCATTATCTGAGCTCTCCTCGGGGGCCAGGTGAGACCCCAGAGGCCTCGCTCCTTGGACTTGGCCACGGGGCCCCCGGCCTCCATAGCTTCTGCCAATATAGGTTAGAGATCGGGTCACTCGGTGGCAGTCCTAGAAAATACAATTCTAAGCCCCTCATTTAAAGAATTGCTTTAAATATTTATGGATGTCAGAAATGCTCATAATAGTGGGGCGCCTGGGTGGCTCAGTCGGTTAAGTGGCTGCCTTCGGCTCAGGTCATGGGATCGAGCCCCGCATCGAGCCCCGCATTGGGCTCCACACTCGGCGGAAGCCTGCTTCTCCCTCTCCCACTCCCCATACTTTCTGTCTCGCTGTCTCTCTCTCTCTGTCAAATAAATAAATAAAATCTTAAAAAAAAAAAAGGCTCATAATAGTAACACCAGAAACGCTCATAGTATTCAGCGAAAAAATCAGCTATTGACCCAATTTTGTAGAGAAGACTATGAAAGTCACCCACATAGAAGTCCAGAAATCACTGGTCATCCAAGCAGAGCTGGTCCCTCCTTGGTCAGGGCTTCTGAGCCCCCACCCCACCCTACAGTGCCTGTCACGGCCCCTTCTTCTCTGTCATCCCTGGAGGTCGTGTGTCTGGTCTATCCCCAGACTCAACTTCTCGAACTTTTCAACTAACACAGAGCCTGGCATAAGGGGGCACTCAATAAATGTCTGCAAATAATGAGTGGATAAATGATGGATGGATAGAAGGGAAGGAGGGAGGGAGGGAGGGAGGGAGGGAGAGAAGGGAAAGGGAGGAAAGGGGGAGGAGCAGGTAGGGGTGAGTTCAGAGGGAAACATGCCAAAATGTTGAGGGTTGTTATTCTCTGAGTAACTTATTTTATCTTCTTTATAGTTACCAGTCTTCCAAAATTTCACCAATTAAAAAAAATCACCTTTATAATAAATCCACTATCAAAATTCTATTTAAGTCAGTCTGAAATGTTTTTTCATAACTTCCAAGTCCCATTTTAGGTGAATCTAGAAGAGACGGAACTAGGTGATGTCTTATATGGCGGTCACATCTTCCAGAGCCAATGCTGGGACACAGGATCTCACAAGTTCCCAAATGCTCATAAAAGAAATGGAACTGAGTAGTTGGAATCAGGATGCCCAACAAATCTGGGCAAGACCCCCACATCTAAGGAATAGGCAGGAACCTGGGGGTGGGGGTCCCTTGGGACAGCGGGCCTGTTTCACCCCGAGGTTGGCCCCTCTGGAAGGCCCACAGCAAAGATGGGAAGAGGGAGACTTAAAGGAGAAAGACGCCCTACCCAGGTCTGATCTTCTTCCAACCTGACTTAGCTTCCCCAACGCTGAACTCATCCTGCTTTTGGGAAATAAACCTTATCCCAGAGAAGGAGCTGGATTGTCCAGGTAAAGAAAGGCCCTTCTGCAGCCTCCCGTCCCCACCCCGCCCTCCCTTCTCCTCTCTGCCCAGGGGCTACGTCTGGGGACCCCACTCTCCCAAGCACCAAGCACCTGTTGCCACAGACGCCTTGCCGAGGGGAAAGAGAGCCACGTCAGGAAAGCCCTCCACGGACGGCACCCTGTCTGTGCCTCTGACACTGTGTAGCTCTCAGCAGCAAGACCGAGGCCCCTAAGCTCGCACCAAGACCCAGCACCGGGCAGCGATGCAGCACCCAGGGCTTCGGCCCTGGGCAAGTCCATTCCCGTACCCTGGTTTCCTAGCTTGTAGAGCAGAAATGGTGACAGAAGCTCCCCTAGAGTGGTGCCACATGCACTAACACGTGAGAGCCACGTGCCTGTGCTTACAACAGCACACCCACCCCGCAATGCCCGCATGAGGTGGGCGCTCTCCTTACAGGGCGCTCACCTTCTACAGGTGAGCAGAGGGGCTCACAGGTGGGTAAGAGCCGTGCCCAAGGTCCCATGCATGGTAAATACTAGAAGCAGGCCTCGAGTCTGGCTTCAGAGTTGAAGCTCTTAATACGGTGTCTGGAAGCCGTTTAAAGCACAACAAACTGTAGCTGGCACTCTACTGTTACAGACATCTTAGCAAAGCAGAGGTTGGCCCTGATGGGGCTCTGCGTGCAAACCTCCTCTTCCTTCCACCTCACCAGCCCTACAAGACAGAAGCACGCCTGTCCCGCTCACCTCTGTGACCCAGCAGACCCTGCATCGTGCCTTGTGGCTCCCTGAACACCTGCTGAATGTGGAATACAATGACATCCTATTTATCAGGCACCCACCATGGACACCTTCTCTCATTCGATCCTCCCTCCCTCCCTCTCTGTCTCACACACGCACACACGCACACGCGCACGTGAGCAACATGCCCCTGGGGTAGCTTTCAAATGAAAAGGAGATGATCCCATTTCCTTCGTTACTTTATGTGGTGCTTATACAACTCAGTTGTTCTTCACTTTCTATTCCAGAACAATTCCAGCAATTATTTCCATGGATAGTGGCTCCAAGTAAAATGAGAGAAAAGTACACTAATGCTCACGAGGATCTCAAGGGAACTGGGAGGAGAGCGAGAACATCGGAAAATGCGGGGTGATGTCAAGGCTAGTTGAGGGGCAGGTAGGGGTGAGTTCAGAGGGAAACACGCCAAAATGTTGAGGGTGGTTATTCTCTGAGTAACTTATTTTACCTTCTTTATAGTTACCAGTCTTCCAAAATTTCACCAATTAAAAAAAAATCATCTTTATAATAAATCCACTATTTATCAAAATTCTATTTAAATCAGTCTGAAATGTTTTTTCATAACTTCCAAGTCCTATTTTAGGTGAATCTAGAAGAGACGGAACTAGGTGATGTCTTATACGGCGGTCACATCTTCCAGAGCCAATGCTGGGACACAGGATCTCACAAGTTCCCAAATGCTCATAAGAGAAATGGAACTGAGTAGTTGGAATCAGGATGCCCAACAAATCTGGGCAAGACCCCCACATCTAAGGAATAGGCAGGAACCTGGGGGTGGCGGTCGTGTAATGTGAGAGAGACCATGTAACGCGAGGGGCCTCACATCGTGTAATGTGAGAGAATCATTACAAAGGAAAACAACGCAATCTCAAACACGTCCCTACTAAATCTTTGATTGGGGAAAAAAAAAATTTAAAAAAGGAGACATGGAAGATCCCTGTGAACCAGACTCCAGTCTGGCAAACAGTGCGTCCTCACTCCGCAGGTCTCCGGGGCGGGCTTGTCATCCCATGTGTGTGTCTGGTCGTCTCCCCGCCGCCACTGGTTCTAAAGTTGTACAATGACGCTGAGGCGATCAGACCTAGAATGAAGCCAAACACCCTCTCTTCCCTGGCGCACAGCCCAAGTCGGGTCCCGTGGATTGAGCAGAGCCACTGCCCCAGTTTGCAGCGCCCAGGCCAGGATTCCAGCAGAGGCCTCTGCCGGCAGCCTGGCACCCTGCACCTGCCATCCCCACCTGGTCTGCACTGCGAGGGGCCCTGCACCTGTCCGTGGACACCCCAGCCAGCCTGCACACCCCCGTCCCAGGCACACCTGGCCACTCTTCAGCCATGGTGCGGGCACGGTGCAAGCGGCCCTAGACAGGATGTCCCGGGAAGCCAGGTACACTGAGGCAGAGAATTCTAGCATGAGATCTGGAGAAGGCCACAGCGAGAATGCGGCCCTCTAGAGGGTGGGGTGCCAGGCAGGACACATGACCTTCAGGGTCCTTGACCCAGAGCTCAGAGGTTTTATGCCATCCTGCGCGTCAGCTGCTATATGGTCTCTGAAGAGACGCCCCCCTCCCTCCTTCCTTTAGGGGAAAGTGCTGGAGAGGGCAGGAGACTTGAGGCCCAAGACCTGTCCCTTTTAACCAGCTAA
Organism: Eumetopias jubatus; assembly: GCF_037043125.1. Classification (NCBI taxonomy): domain Eukaryota; kingdom Metazoa; phylum Chordata; class Mammalia; order Carnivora; family Otariidae; genus Eumetopias; species Eumetopias jubatus. The sequence goes on from NW_028274813.1 coordinate 128,913,327, forward strand.
CCCTGCACAGCGGCAAAACCATCCCGGTCCCGTGCCTCCAAGGAGAAAACAAAGACCATCACCAGCCTCCCCACGTGGTTGGCTGGACTCCCAGGCCGTGAAAGTGCTGGGCCCACAGGAGATGTGTTTTCTTACGGGGAGTCAGGGAGGAGGTGCGGCTCTGGATGGGCACAGCCCAGGACCCGTGGAAATGAGAGCAGCACCCCGCGTCGGCTCCAGGATGGACGCCTACAGAAAGGACTCTCCCAAGGAGCTGAACAAGAGCCTGGATGAAAACACACCTGGCCCACAGGAGGGACTCAAACCTTACCGGTGACGGGGGGCAGCGGTGACAATTTCCCAAGTGACTCTGTGCCAGGCACATGCAGCTCGTGCTTTGCTGGATCATTCCTTTTAATGATCGCAATCATCAAAGTAGGCTTGCTCCTGCCCTATGGCCGTTGGCTTGTCGGCTGGTTGGCAGCCAGACCAGGAATCCCACGCGGGTCTGGCCGCCTCCCGATTCTCCTTCCCGCAGGGCTCGGCAGCCCGGCTGGTTTTCCCGCAGACGAGGAGGAAAAGTCACCACACTCCTACCTGCCTGCAGCTCCCACAACAGGTCAGTGGTTAGACATTCCAGCCCAGGCCCCGCGGCCCCTGCTTTGCCAACACATGAGAGCTCTCTGTGTTCCCATCATGTCTGCGTAGCTCGTGGAAAACCCATCCCTGGGAGAACCAAGCTTGCTGATAAGCCAACCAACCGCACACACAATCTCACACCTCAGCCCGTTCTGAGTACACTTTCCAAGGAGACGCACACCCAGGTACTTGGCCGACCAAAGACTCGGGTGGCAATCTAGGATGTGGCTCACAGCCACCTCAGGAACGTGGGAGTCTGCCTGGTTCTCCAAAACAATGCAAAATAGGGGCGCCTGGGTGGCTCAGTCGGTTAAGCGTCTGAATCTTGATAATCAGCTCAGGTCATGATCTCAGGGTCGTGAGATGAGCTGCGCGTCAGACTGTCTACTGGGCTGAAGATTCTCTCTCTCCCTCTGCCCCTCCCCCCCTCAAAAAATAATAAAAAAATTAAATTAATGCAAAATAAACCGTTTTCACAAGCTGTGTGCCATGTGCGCTTGAGTCCACATGTTCTGGGGTCCATTCATAAAAACAAACCACAAGAATGTTTCAAGACACCAGCACTGCCAGGCCCAAGGCCAGCCCCGGCCCCCACCAGTCTCCTCAGGAAGCCATCTGGGGGGCTTGCTGGGGCAGACCCTTCCCCCACGCTGGCGGGTTGCAGCAGACACGGCCCGGGCCCTGGAGCCTACTCGCCCCTCGCCCTCGAAGGACGAAACCACTTAATTGCCGAAGACAGGACCTGATGCCAATACCCTCAGCCCAGGAGACCATGAATGGTGAGAACTGTCAGCACTATCGGGTCCTGCAAATTCGTGACTCTGATCTGGGAAGAGGTGCGCAGCGGGCAGGGGATGCAGGGGCTGCAGGGGGCTGCATCGGTGAGGCAGCATGGCGTCCTCTCCCAGCCCTGCACTAGCGTCTCCTGTGCGGAGTCCTCTTCCCTCCCCTTCACCCCTCCCTCCGCTCCCCTCTTCAGGAAAGGGCAGCTGTCCGATCCGCTGAAATGGTTGCCTCAGTCTCACTGGCAGGCCTGGGGCACTGCTGTATCCCATCCCTCGGATCTTGCTCTTCTGGCCATCTCCCTCTGATTCACTTAAACACAAGACTCCCACCGAACGGGGCACGGAGGGGAGACTGACAAAACTTTCAGCGACAGGGTGCCAATTCCTTATAAGAAGTCCCTTTGCATCAGCCGCCCAGTCTGTTCCCCAGCCCCACACCATATGGAACAACCATCTCCTGAATAACGTGCAGGCAGTAGAGGGAAGGGCTTTGATACTATGAATCACCTTTCCCTTCAGGCTCTCCTAGGTCCTACATGGTCCTACACCAGGCAAGACAGGCATCCCTTGTGTCGCAGGGGGGCATGGTGGGGGTGGATCCCCAACGGAACCCCCCCCCGATAAAAGGCAAGGTGCAGTATGGGCCAACCCTGGGGGACCCCCACCGACTCTGGGACAAGCTTCTTCTCCCCCAGCAGCCTGGCCCCTCCCTGGGTGTCTGAAGGACCCGACCCCACAGGAGACCCCAGCTGACGGGACCTTCCCGGGGGGGCTGGCTTCCCCACCGCACCCCCAGCCCTGCTGGGAGAAAGAGCCACCCTGCCAATTCCAGCTGTGAGAGAAGTGAGCAGGAGCCGCTTCTCTGGGAAGAGGAAGGCTGAGCACGCCCACCAGCACCTCCATAACTTCCAAGGACACCCCGTTAGGATGGAAGAAAGCGCGCTTTCCTTCCTGGAGTCCTGCTCCTCACCAGCTGAAGCCAAGCCAGGGAGGAAGGAGGCAGTAAGAAGCCAGCACTTTCTGACACAACTGGTTGTGTCTTCTCTGGAGATACCCCAGGATTCTCCAAACACGATGAAGGCTCAGGACTTCCTCGCCAAAGCGGCAGCCTCCAGGAAACGAGCAGGTGCGCCTACACCTGCGTGCAGAAACATCCCTCCCATGCCCTCCTCCCCACCGGCCCCACCGCAGCCCTAAACTGTCCTCTAGACCACCAGGGCCGAGCCTCTCCCCCGGGGCCCCCACCCCTGCCCTCCTCCCAGCCATGTGCCTGCACCCCTGACCACCAAAAGGCGCCTCACTGGTGCCTCCTCGGAACACATCCAAACCGAGGCACACGTGGGTCACGCCGAAAGGGTTTTATTTAGGAGCCCGCGTGCTGAAGCTCTGGGATTTAGAAGGTCACTCTTGGCGGCGGGCCGCGTCTGCCAGGCCCAGCAGAAAGCACCCGGCAGGTGGCCCCGGTATTGATGTGAAAGGCGGGAGCACTGAGCTTTCCCCCCACACACAGGATTCCAGTTCCAAGGTTTGGAGGGCGCCCAGGTACCAGGTGGCCGGTCCCACTGAGTCACCGCTCTGGCCCATGAGTCCCCGGTGGAGGGGAGAGGTAAAGCAGGCCCGCACCTGGAGCAAACAGGGCGGAGGAGAGAAGGGAAAGAGAAACCACCCATGAGCTGGAGGGAGTGGAGGGACAACCGCCTGTGCAGGTGTGCTCCTCCCCGAGCCATCTCCCTGGGCACCCCTCCGTCCTGCAGAGGCCAGTGTGCCTTCCCGACAGCCGGGGCCTCGGGAACCCGGGGACCCCCCCCCCAGACCCCGCCGCACCGACTGCGCTTCTCAGGAAACAAGAATCTGAGAACAGGTGAGTCAGCAAAGGCTACAGAGCTTTCATCCAAAGCCAACGGTGCAGGCATCCACAGGCAAATGCACAAACCTTGCAGAATGCCAGAAAAGAAGAGAGGGGATTAAAAAAAAGAAGAAGAAGAAAAAGAAAAGCAAAACCCCGCTCCAGAAAGAACAGAGTCCCGGGGCCCCAAAGGCACTGCTAACAGCTTTAGCAGAAGCAGCTTGGTTGTAGCAGATAATCTCAACCCCCAGGAAAGAGCAAAATGCGAGGTCTCCATCAACCCCGAGAAGTCAGCCCTGCTTCTGGAAGCTGGCAGACGTCTGGGCAAGCTCTGAAACAAGCCACGACCCCCAACCCACCCCTGTGGGAGGGGCCTTGCTGCGGTAACCTCCTGGGTCCCGCAGGGTTCCCAGTCCAGTCTGGCCTAGACCCAACTTCAAACCCAGTCCCTGACACTGTGCCTTTTCCAGCCAACCCAATCCCCATTCATCTGAATCACCACGGTGATTTTTTAAAATTACATTTCCAAGAGCAACAGTGTAGAACAGGGCAGAGAAACAAGGAGGATGTTCCTAACCAAAGGCTGCCTTGTACTGCTTCTTCCCCCGAGAAAAGGAGAAATGATTCTATGTGTACGTACACACACACACGTACACACCTGTATATGAGCACGTATAGGTTTTTCCCTGATGCTCAGAATTCTTTGTGAACTAGCTATGCCTGATTCTGCTGAACCCTTTTTTGAAAAAGGAAAGAAAAGGAGCCAGAAACACCAGTTACGCTTCTGCTAGGGCTGGCCAGCTCTCTCAACATTTCCACTTTGAACTTTCGCACAGCCATCACCAGAAGCAGGCCAAAATCTGACCAAGCCCAAAAGACCACCAAAAGGTCAGATGTCTAGAATGTCATAGATCCAGGAGAGCAGAATGTCAGAGATTCTAAGTTGAATATCCTTCAGGCTTTTGCGTTTTTTAGGTTCCTGTTAACTTCTGAACTTTACTCTTTACTTTTATCAACAGTTACCTTAAAATTGTTTTTTTAAGTCAAAATGTTTCTACCCCTGCCCCTTAGCAAGGCAAAAGCCCTCTTGAGGAGAAAAGGGTGACATTTTAAAGGGGCATCCAAAGGGTGGTAGAGGCGACTCTCCTGCAGTAACATTCGGAGCCATCGTTCGACACACGCAAGGGTGTCAAAGTTTCATCAACAATGTTTGTTTTGGTTTCAACACCTCAGACGAGACAGCTTCCAGATCCTTCACACCCCAGGCTGCAGCTGACCAATGTTCCAGAGGATGCCAACACGCTGGAAATAGATTTTACCTGAAAGAAAAGGAAGAACCAGTCAGTGCCCTCAGCAGAACCCTGCATCCATCCTGACCCTAATGGTCTCCAACCTGCAGGCCACACTCGCCAACCACAGGACCTTTGAACATGCTGTCTGGAAGGCAACTCCTTCCTTTCCTTCAGATCCTAGCTCCCCATGCAGACGCCCTAGTACACAACTTCTTTTGTCCTTGTAACCCTCCTTCCTAGCACGTCTACCAGTGTTTGCACCAGGCCTTGGCAAAATTTCTCTGTAAAAGTCCAGAGAGTAAATATTTTTTTCATTTTGTGGGTCCTACATTCTCCATGGCAACTACTCAACTCTGTCCCTGTGGAGCAAAATCAGCCACGGACAGTACGAAAATGCTTGAGCATGGTGGTGTTCCAATAAAACTTTATTTGTGGACCCCGAAATTTGATCTGCTAACACTTTTTCCACATCATGAAATGTTAGTTTTCTCTTCATTCTTTTTCAACCATTAAAAATGTAAATCATTCTTGGCTCATGAGCCATACAAAAACAGGCCGACAGCCAGATTGGACCCACGGGCCAAAGTCTGTGAATCCCTGGTTTGTGTCATTATCTGATTCATTCCTGGCTCTTGCTTAGGCTGGGAGCTCCTTTCAGGCAAGACCCTCGTCTGAGCTCACTCACCTTCAAACCCGCAGCACCAAGCATGGTACCAGGCAACATAGTGGGTACAAGGAACATTTGTGCAGTGAATGAAAGAAAGCTGGAAAACTAAATCCATTCAAGACATCATCCAAAGAGACTCAGAAAAGGAGGGAAAATCTGCGAAGTCAGAGCCATCACCATCCTCTGTTCATGTTTGATCACGGGCAACACAAAAATCACACATGTAAAAACAGTGGGGATTTAACAGAAGTTATAAAATTATGAACGTCTTTTCAAAATGTTACATGATTCCCAAATATAATCATTATCGGGTAACTACTTTCTAAAAGACACAGACATCCTATTTGTAGGAAATAAACACTTAAGTATTTCCTGGAAAGGGACATGATATATGTAACTTACCCTCAAATAGTTCAGAAAAAAAAAAAAAATCCATATGCACACACACACAGCCATCATCAGGCAAATGAGGCAAAATGTTAAACCAGGAAAATCTGGGTAAAGAGTATACTATTTTTGCTTTTGCAACTTTTTTTAAGTTGGAAATGACATCCAAATAAAAACTTCAAGAAAAAAACCCAAATAGATAGGGGCATCCTCCTATTGGCCACTAGGGTACCCTCCTCGACAGACGAAAAAGACAAATCGCCACAGCCGTGTCCTGCGTGGGGTGGCTTTCTTCCAGCGCCCACATGCCCCCTCCCCTGGGCTGAGGAGTGGGGGGCGAACCTCCCAGACTAACATCCACGAGCCCACGCACTCCCCCGCCACTCTACAGATGCAGACTGCTGGACCTCAAGTGTTCAGAATCCCCCCACCAGGCCTGCCCCCCACGGTCAAGCTGCATCCACTGCAGGTTCAATGTTGAGGATGGCGGCGGGGGGCACCAGGGGCCTGAGGCTTTCAAAGCTCTCAAAGACCAAACCAAGAACAGGCATGCCGATATTGCTGATCTAGTGATGGCACATCTTGGCGATGCTACGAGAGCATACCCCAAGGTCCTCAGCCGGGACCCCTATGGGCGCCCATCCCCCCAGGCAGCTGTGTCCACCCCTGTGCTTATATAGTATAAGCGCACATGAAGGGTGGAGTGGAACAGGGCAGACATAGGGGGTCCCCCACAAATCACCACACTGGATACAATTCCTCAGTTCCTCCACAGCAGAGCTAAACCTGCAGGGCAACTGCCCGAAAAGAGAAGACAACAGAGCTTCCACACACCTCCAAGGGGGAGCAGTCGCTCTGGGCACATGCAATCACCCTTGCGGGTCACCAGCTCCTTCAGCCTCTCCCAAAAGAGGGAGCTCCATGGCACGTCTGAGCAGTGGGGCTGGCTTCAGATGCCGGTGACACTGACTCAGGAAGCCCCAGGGCACCATGGACATGGACCCTAGGTCTCCTCACTTCATCTTGCTGCCTCCGCAAGCTCATGCAGCTTTGGGGCTCTCCTCTGGAGGGCTCTGGGGGGTGGAGGGCTGAGGCTCACAGCTGCAGCTCACCTGGCTCTCCCTCTGCACACCCAAACTCGCACATGCTATCCACTCTTCCTGCAACGCCCTCACGCCTCCCTGCCCGTCCACCTGCTCCGGGGTGCTTCCTTTCAAACCCACCATAAGCTGCACCTCCTTTGGGAAGAGCTTCCTGCCCAGGAGGGGCACCCCTCCCGGCTCTCCACAGTACCCCATTCTTTCCTCCCCTGTGGTTCTCGGGCTGTCTTGTGTCAGTGTTCCTGGCTGTGTCCCCGTCTCAGCACAAGCTCCCGGAGGGCAGGCCAGGCTCACCCATCCTCACAGTGACTGCAACAAGCAGGCTCACAAGCTGGCCACTCGGAGCGGGGCATGAGCAGAGATTTCTAAATGGACGCTCTCAGCCTCTCTGTCTCCCCCCAGAAGAGCCAAAGCGCTAATGACATTCCTGCTTCATCAGTAAGATAAACCCGAAAGAGTCTCCATGCTGAGCCCACCCCCCAACCCCCCTTGGAAGTTCCCTGAGACATGAAGACGCGTTTAGGTGTCATGCTCCCTGCTTATTCCTTTCAAATTTCCAAGTGTCCTGTCCAACGACACTGGGTCACAACCATCGCAGAGAAGGAGAGGGACGTGTCCCAACCTGTCCATGTCCCATGCTTTGTCTGTCAGCAGAAAGAGTCCTCCCCGCAAAAGCACCCGCCTCTGCACCTGTCCGGAGCCCTGGCAGTTGACCCCTTTGTGCAGTGGTGAAGGACTCCTCAGGAACAGGGCACACGGGCCCCAGGAATAAAGGACAAGCCGAGGGAGGTAGCAAGGCCCCATCTGGGAGCGTGCGTGAGGCTGACAGATGTGAGGATCACCACCGCCCATCAGCAGGCCTGTGGCTTTCATCCCAGGACAGCAAACATAGAAAGAAACCACTGGATAACGTGGCTAGCTTTTACAAAAGCATTGCTAGTGAGGATTATTTGTGCTGGGTTTCTTTTTTCCTTTTTTTTGTTTTTGCCTGATTCTTACGTAGCTCTATAAACTCTGTGGGGGTGTATGTGTGTGTGTGTGTGTGTGTGTGTGTGTGTGTGTGTGTGTGTGTGTGTGTGTGTGTGTGTGTGCAGGAAACTGAGTAAGTCACATTCACTTAGTGGTAAATTTTCATTGCCACACAAATTCCTGTTCGCATAGGTTCTCCCCTCACAGACATGAAACTCAAAAGAGTTTTAAGGTGCACGGTACCTTACCGAGAACTGAACCCAGATTGCCAATATTCCTTTTCAGGGAAACCAAAAGGTCTCATGACATGCCCGTTTTACACACACAAGCTCAGCATCCTGTAAGGAAGAGGGCAGGCTGAGCTTCATTCCGAGTGCTCTGGGGATGACTCTGCTTCTGTTTCAGGTCCAGGTAGGATACTCGGGCATCCCCGGGGAGGGGCCTGTGGGTCAACAATTCGTTCCAGGCCTCAGAAGCTCAGGATACCCATCGCCTCCACAGCTGTCCACAGGCTGATGCTCCTAACAGCTTCATTCCTCACTCTAGAACCTTCGTTCCAGAAGATGAGGAAGCACGGGATATGCAAAAGGCCTTCTGAGCCCAACCTTCCAGAAGTCACCGTGCTGAGCGAACTTAGCATCCACCACAGGGTGTCCCTGGGGACTCTGAGCCCTGGGCCTCAGTCTAGGACAAGTGAGTCAATCTGTTTTCTCCTGCTCCCAGCCTTACCTCCAGGAGCCATTTGCTGCAAACAGCCACCCGATGCCCGTTGTTCCAAAGACAAGATGCCAGGCACAGTGCCTGGCGTCACAGCAAAAATCTCATCGGTTTCTAATGAGATTCCCACAGGAAGTTCTACCCCAGAGAGGGTGGGAGGCAGGCATTTCTAGAATGCATGACTGGATTCCCACAGTCCACATCTTTTGCAAACCGAAGAGACACAGGAACGGGGCCCAGACGCACGGTGGGTAGGAGCGGTGTGCCTCCCAGGCTCCCAGCAGCCTACATTCGGGCTGCACATGGCACAGCCGCCAGTACCACCCACGGACAAACGGGAGGAAGGGCAGCATCTGCCTCCTGTTGGGGAAACGCCTAGAGGGGATCACAGAAGTAATAACGCGGGGGTGCACAGAGACCCAAAACATCAGCCACAGCTGCACGCTGGGCCAACCGAGCCCAAAGCACGAACGGCCAGGACTCAAACGCCTTGTGAAATATGGAATCATTTCAAAACCCCAGGGTTCTCTGTAATCTGTTTAGCCATCATTTCTTTCCTCTAATTAGCCTTTTTAAGTACAGAGATGGAAATTCATTTCTGCAGATTCTGTTGCCCTCCCCCCTCGGGCCCCCACCACATCCGGCCCTAAGCATCGGAGGTCTCACCTCACGGATTAGAGCATCCCAGTTGCATCGGAGCCCAAAAAGAGGGCTCTGCACAGAAGCCTTGCCCTGGCCACCTTCTCCCCATTTCCTGCCTGGCCAATGTGTCCAGGCTCTAAGTCACAAAGTATTATCAAAGAAATGCACGTGCAACAGTCTGAACCGAGTTACTGCCTCGCTGCCCCGGCTCCAAGAACACGATTTTCCTCTTTGCACTCACTCATAAACTAACCCAAGGTCCCAATTCAGCTGCATTGATTGAAATGTAGTCTGTTTCCCAGAGGAACCCCAATAGTTAGTTGAGCTATGTCTAAACAGGAAAGACACGTACCCGTGAGCAGATTATCAGGTACAGACAAGGAAGTTCTCAAAAACACTCAACCGAACATAAAACAGGTCTTAAAATTCTTGTTCTTTCAAACTTATTGACCTATAAAGTTGTTTGTAATGTGTCATTCAGGTGGGAAACGATTCCAAAACAGCATGTGTAACACAGTCCTACTTCTATAAAAGAAAAAAAAGAAAGAAAGAAAAGAAAATTCACAGATACACACTCATACACACTCTAGTGGTTACCGTTAAGCGGTGAGATTACAGGTAATTTTTATTTTTCCTTTCTCTTGTCTGTAATGTCTACAGCATACTTTACACCTGTACTCAGGAAAGCTGTTGTTCGGTCTTCCTAAATGGTCAGTCGCCTTTGGGCCCAAGGACTGGAGCAGTCTTGTATCTCATGACCCAGCTCCAAGTTCACTTGCATCCTGATATCATTTCAACCCGCGAACAATGCAAACTTCCACCAGGAGCTACTTGAAGTTCAACAGGGAGGCAGGGGAGCGCCTGGTGATAGGAAAGCCTGTGGAAGGCAGCCAAAATGCTGACACCAGGAAAATAACTAAAAATAAGAGTCAAATACTCGATTTTCTAAATACTCAATGGAAGACATTGGAAACACACCCAAAGGAAGCCTAAGGAAGGGAGGCAGCGCCCCTGGCCCCCTCTGCCTTCTCTGCACCTGGAGCAGCTCCCCTACCATCCCTCAGCCCCTGAAAATGGACACCTGGGCAAAGTTCGTCTCCAGCCCCTTCTTGGTCAGGAGCACCTCTCAGCTGGTGAGCCGATCACTGTCTGTAGGGCTGCTAAAACCTCCGGAGACATCGAGGTACCTGAGGGACTTCAGGTAATTCCTGTCTTAAAAATTACCATGCAGGGCACCTGGGTGGCTCAGTGGGTTAAGTGTCTGACTCCAGCTCAGGTCATGATCCCGGGGTCCTGGGATCGAGCTCCGCAGGGCGTCTGCTTCTCCCTCTGCCCCTCCCCCTGCTCATGCTCTCTCTCACACTCTCTCTCAAATGGATAAATAAGATCTTTAAAATAAATATAAGTATAAATGTAAATAAGAAATACCATGCGTTGAGGGGCTCCATGCTATTTCTGTGTCAGAGAGAGATGGAGCGCCCATTATTAAATGGCCAAGGACGATGCTCCACAGCATGCTTCAGAGACCTGGTTTCTTACCTGCTCTTGCCCTTACAACACACCAGGGAGCAGACTCAGACTTCCAAAAAAACAAAAGTATGAATCTGTTACCCTAACATCCACCACGTGGTTCATTTAATCATTTGCTTTTAGAAACAAAATCAACTATGTTGAAGAGATCTCTGCCTCCCTGCCTTCATGGCAGCATTATGGCTTGTCGATAGCCAAGACATGGAAACAGCCAAAGTGTCCATCGACAGATGAACAGAGCAAGAAAACATGGTATACATATGGTACACATACACAATGGAATATTACTGGGCATCAAAAGAAGAAAATCTTGCCATTTGCAATAACACAGACGGACCTTGAGGCCATTATGCTATGTGAAATAAGCGACACAGTGAAAGACTAATACCACATGATCTTACTCATATGTGGAATCTCAAAAAACCAAACTTGTAGAAAAAGGTCACATTGGTAATTATCCGAGGAAGAGGGCTGGGGGTAGGGGACTTGGGTGAAGATGGCCAGAAGGTACAGACTTCCAGTTAAGAGATAAATAAGTACTGGAGACATAATGCATATCTGAAAATTGCTAACAAAGCACCAGCATCGATACAGCACAAATTGTCAGCCTAGCAAAGGCACTTGCTTCATTATTTGAAGAACTAAGACGAGCTGTGGAATTTTCTTAATCTGACAGTGGTTTCAATATGTACCTTCTTCTCATGATCCCAGACACAGTATCACCCCAGCAGTCTTTAGACCACAATAAACGTGTATCCAGGTACTCAAGAAAGGGCCCCCTTTTCCACCTTACACCAAAGCACGAGTCTAAAGATAGAACATCTGGACAGATGGACTGTTCTATTTCTCTGTTAGGGTCTTTTCCTGTTTCGTGAGATCTGAGGCTTCCACCATTGGTTCAGTCACTAAATATGGATGGGATTCTACTCGGTGTCTCAGAATCAAAACAGTACATTGATCCACGTAAGCCCTCGAGTGCTCCCCAGTGTATAACACCCAGGCCTGCAGGATGCAGCAGACCCTTTTCACTGTGACTAATAATGAAGACATAGTTTTCTTCACATTATGTTTTGTTTCTGTGCATTCAATGTGAGACAGATAAAATGGCTAAGCAACAAAACCAGTACAATCACTAACTTTCTTATGTGTATATTATGTTGTCAAGCGGATGAGTATCACTGATTGTTTTGATTCTACTCGAAGAGGGCTATTTACCTAACATGCAAATTACAGCTAATAGTTTGTTCTGCTATCTACGATAAGCAATCCAGGGTTTAATGTTTACCTGTTCTTAACAAGATTTAGGTGTGATTCATTAACAAACTGTTTCTAATATTGGTATGTATATAACATGATCATGCAGACATTTTTTTCAGACATGATGACAAAATAGTATTTTTAGGTTAAAAATATACACATACACACACATATATGTATTTACACTTGGAGATATATAACAAATATATATATTTGGGGATATATCTAATATATCTGGGAATATAGCTAACAAAAACCTATAAAACATTTACAGAGAAATTTTTGGAAGTACTGAAAGACATTTTTTTTAAATACCTAAATAAATGGAAAGTCAACCCATATTCATAGATTGGAAGGGTTCTGCTGATTCCCCTTAAACTGATACATGGAGTCAAAATCCCAAACTTCGTTTTGCCGATTCTGACAACTGATTTACATAGAAGGGCCAAGAACAGCCAAGGCTGTGCTGATCAAGAACAAGTCAGGAGAGGTGTGGAAGACGTGCCTTCTCAAGTATGGAGAAGCTGTGTGTGCTGGTTAATCTCACGCATCACCTTGACTGAGCCATAGCGTGCCCAGGTATTTGGTCAAACACTGTTCTGAGTGTGTCTGTGAAGGTATTTTTGGGGGAGATTAACAATTTTTTCAGTAGACTGAGTGAAGCAGATGACCCTCTCTGCTGGGGGTGGGCCTCATCCAATCAGCTGGAGGCCTGAATAGTACAAAAGGTGGGTAAGAGAGAATTCACTCTCCTTGCTGACTGTTTTCAAACTGGGACACTAGTCTTTTCCTACACTTGGACTGGGACTCACACCACTGACTCTCCTGGTTCTCAGGCCTTCAGACTTGGACCTTTAAAATAAATCTTTCTATTGGTTCTGTTTCTCTGGAGAACTCTGGCAGGGAAAGCTCAGGATGGGGTCCAGCCCCGATCTGTGTCTCCCCTCTGTTGGTAATAACCGGAACATTGGGCAAACAGCTTCCTCTTCTTTGAGGCTTTGAGCCCTTTTTTCTCAACTATGCTTACAGTGAGCATCTCACATATCCGAAGGACACTCCAAAAGGATCCAAAAACCAAACTACAACCCTGAAGTCACAAAGTCCTTCGGACTCTCCTACGGGCTGCCTCTCGGTCACGCCCCTGTCTTTGGAGCTCATCAGTAAATTCTATCCAGGGAGTAACCTCCATCCCACCTCATGCTCTCAGCCGCGAGTTTTAGAGAAGCTGAAAGAGAAGTGTCCATCTGTGTGCACCACGTGTGACCTCCGTGGCTGCTCGGACCCCACCCCCCACCCCCCGCCCCCCGCAGGGCATGACGAGCTCGCTCTCTGACACTCAGCCCCCCTTTCCTTCACGCAGAGCGCATTTCTCCAGCATCCGCATCTGGGGAAAGCGGGAATAGCCGCTTCTCTGCAAGCATCTCTCTGCAGGCTCCCTGGGGGCTGTGCGTTCTAGGAAGGGATCAAAGCAGTTCCCTCCATAAGCAGGACGCCCCAAGGTCAAACACGCAACCAAAGAACAAGGACACGTGGACACCACGCCTGGCCTCAGTTGTTTTCCAAGGTGAACATCCTACCACCCCAACGCCCGAGAGCCCAGAGGGAGCTGCTGTCCCCACCCCATACCTGTATTTGATGTCAAATACCGTGGAGTCCTCCTCGTCGTCGTCCTCCTCATTCAGTGGGGCCATCTCCACGCGTTCAGCTGGAGTAGTGATGATGTCATACTTGCGGGTCTTCTTCAACCTCTTTCCCGACCTGGAAGAAGAGAGACACGTTCCTGAGAACGCTAGGATCCCCACAGGTAAGTCACGCTGCCACCTCCAGCCCGGCTCCCAGAAGCCCTGGCGAACGTCCCAGCTCCGTCCCTTTCGGCCATGGGACCTCTACGGACTCCTGACCTCGCCAGCCCTGCTGGTCCTCGCCTACAAAGTGGAGATGATTATGCCTGCCCTGAGCACTGCAAAGCCCAGTCGTCGAGAGAAATAATGCCCCAGTGCAATATTTTTAAAAGGGCAAAACTAATGCAAAGAAAATCTGCGATGAGCAGAAGATCAAAATGCTCAGTGAAGGGCGCCTGGGTGGCTCAGTTGGTTAAGCGACTGCCTTCAGCTCAGGTCATGATCCTGGAGTCCCGGGATCGAGTCCCGCATCGGGCTCCCTGCTCGGCGGGGAGTCTGCTTCTCCCTCCGACCCTCCCCCCTCTCATGCTCTCTCTCTCTCTCAAATAAATAAATAAAATCTTTAAAAAAAAATGCTCAGTGAAGACAGGCTCCAGCGCCGCGTCTGCAGGGGCATGACACACCTGTCCTTCGCCCCCTTGCTCCTCATCCTCAACCCGGCCCCGCTGTGTCTGTGCATCCCCGCTCCCAGCAGAAGTGGCATTGAGATCAGCACCTGTGGGCCACCCAGGTGGGATCCGGGCCAGGGCTCGGGTACCCTCTACCTGTGTGATCACGGGCAAGTCAATTCATCTCCCTAAGCCTCCGTTTCCAACTAAATAAAATAGGATAAGGGCAGTATTTGTCCCTCACAGGCAGGAGAGGATTAAGTGAGATGGTGCACGGAAGGGGCCTGCACACAGGAGGCTCTCAGCAAAAATTACTGTTAGTAATAATAATAAACAAACAGAAGTGCTACAGCCTCTCTCAGATGACAAGCACTTGTAAAAACAAGTCAATACTGTTTCCATCGTGAGGATTTATGAGGATAGTGAGTTATAACGCTAAGCTTTTTACCTCCAGGATGGTAAAGGGTCACTGTGGGCCACAGGGAAAGTGCTAAGACAAGGCCTTCAGTCTCTGGCGTTAGTCACTCTGCACGAAGGATGCAATATTCATCCGGGCATGGCTGAAAGTTTATGATGCCACTGGGAATAATACTATTATCATGACTACCGACGCTCTTTGCATTTATTTCTCCATGATCTTGAACATTTTCCCAAATGCCTCCGTAGCCTATGGTGTCCCTCCTCCTTTCTGAGTATATCTGATACTATGAGAAACCAGCCAAGCCCCTCCCCCCCCAAAAATCATAAAGGGGGCCCTGAAGAATCCTATGATCCTGCAGACAGTAAGCTGTTCCCAGGTGGGGACCACATTCAAGACACACACGAGATCTCTCGGTCTCCAGCATATAGAAATTCTTTGGTCAGTTTGTACGATGATGAAGTAAGAAGCTTTCAGGTTTCTTGTAATTTCTTTACAACAGCAAATTGTTTTTGTCTCACCTAATATGATTTACCAAAAATATGAAAAGAGTCATTTACACAGGAAAAATACACATTTATCTGTATGTGTATCTGTATCTTCGGCATAACTCACCCTACACAATCTATAGTACCTGCTCCTCAGGGTTCTCTGGTAGAAAAGGAGGTGTCCTGTGAATCTGAGGACTTGAGAAAGCCCCATGTGGATGCCCAAAGAGACGGACACCCCAAGATGGTTTCAGGCTAAGGAGTCCCATTGCTGTTTCTAACTCTTTCTCACGTATCATGAAGCCTAGAAAATGCAAAATCTGATTTGAAAACCTCGTTGTGCCCCGTTGGAACTTGAAACCTAGTTTAGTCATTGGCCCTGGGGCAGGACTGACTACTGACCCTGGAAGAAGGTTCTGGAGACTCTGATTTTAGCTTTGCTTCATGGGAGTGGATCCCTATCACCCATAAAATCCCCTCCCTCCTTCCTGATTGTTTATAGAGTCTTGTCATGACAAAATTAACCTATTTAATTTAAAATAAGATCCTTAAATACTTACCCAAGGAAGGAAGCTGGAAACCACCATCAGCCTCTAGAATGTCATGGCCTACTTGCTTTAATGCCAACCATTCCAACCACATGACCTCACAAAAGAATTTGAAACCCCAAGATATCACCAAAGGTATGATGGTTAAATGAAATGTCCAGACATTTCATCAAACGTTATTTCTGGGTGTGTCCGTGAGGGTAATTTTGGATGAGATTAACATTCAAATTGGCAGACTAAGTAAAGCCAACTGCCCTCCTCAGTGTTGTGGGCCTCATCCAATCAGTTGAAGGACTGCCCAGAATACAAAGACTGATCCTCCCACGAGTAAGAGAGTTCATCCTGCCTGATGGCCTTTGAGTTGGGACATTATATTTTGTTTGCTTCTTCCTTACCTTCAGACTCAAACTGAAACATTAGCTTTTCTTGGGTCTCAGGCCTGCCAGCCTTGGGATGGGAACTTTTGCCATTATAAGCTCTTGGGCCTCAAGCTTGCACATTCACCCTGCAGATCTTGGAACCTGTCAGACTCCATAATCTCGTGAACCAATTACTCAGAAAATATGTATCCATCTATTGATTATATTAATACAAATGATTAATATAGTAATAATATAATTCATATGTTATATATTGACATACATTCCGTGTGTGTGTGTGTGTGTGTGTGTGTGTGTGTGTGTGTGTCTATCTACCTACCTATCTTCTTGGTCCTGTTTCACTAGAGAACCCTGACTAGTGCAAAAGGCCATCAGTAAGAGCCCCCATACATGCTTTAAATGCCAGTTTTGACCTAATGAGCTGAAGAAATTACATTTCAAACAATCAACTCCCTGAGACACAAAAACCCTTCACAAACAAGGAGCCACGTCACTGTCCACTGTTGGACTTGTTAACAGGGAAACTGGGACCTGTGAGAAGTTGAAGAGACTCAGACTCATTGGCAGAGGCCTCCATGGACAAGCGCCTTCACGGGCGGGCAGGTGGTGGGCAGCCACTGCATGACGTATGACGCACTGCCCTCAGAGGGCACAGGATGGGAGGCTCCCCACATATTTCTCACCATAGAAAGCGACCCCTCCTTCTGTAGCTGTGTACAAGTTAGCAGTGGGGAACTGTTCGAACAGTCCATGAGCCTCTCCCGCAGACTCTAACCGTCCTGGGTTGGAGAACAGTGCCATCCTGCCCCGGAGAACAGAAAATGGACATCTCTCCAGTTGAAATAACCTCTCCTAGTCCTTCTCTGTCCTCTCTGAGTGTGGACACTCTAACCCATCTTTTCAAATTAATACTAGTTCATCATAGTTGAGCTCTTGCTGGGTGCCAGATAAGCTATTTACACACAGGATCACATGTGAAACATAAATCACTCTGTGAGGTGCCTCTGCCTCACCACTGAGGGAAAGGAGACTCGGAGGGGTTGACATCCCCATGGCCAAGGCCAAAGGCTGCCCCAGAACAGAGCTCCCTGGTGGTCACCTTGAACCACCCATGCCTGCCAAGAGGCAAGGGGCCAGCTCGCTCTTGCTACTTCCCCACTCACTCCCAACTGCAACCCCACTCCGCGCCCCCACCAGACTCCACACCCACTCAACGTTAACACCGAGAAACTCTCTGCCCTCATCAGACTTTTCTGGAACTTGCCACTTAACACAGCTCACACATTCCTACTTCAGACTGATCTGTACACACTTCTGAATCGTGGCTCCCTTAGGACATGAGCTGCTTTTGAGGCAGGCCAGCACCCACCTCCCCCCTCCTTTCGGCATCTGTATCTTCAGTGGCCTGGCTGAATCCCTTTTCCATCTGGTCCCTGCGGTTGAGGACGCTGGGCCACTGACCACACCCCCAGCTCCAGGGGTGGACATGGGACATGAAACCGAAGCCTGAGCCATTTGGCTTCAACCCCCAGGCCGTGGCAAGAGGGACAGGAGTGGGGACCAATCAGAGCCAATGGCCTTTTGCTAGCAAGGCTGGGAAGAGGGGACATAAATGTTCCACCCACTGGCCTTGAGACCAAAATGAAGTAAGCCATCTTGCCACCTTCTAGAAATGGAAAATAGGGGGCACCTGGGTGGCTCGGTCAGTTAAGTGTCTGCCTTCAGCTCAGGTCATGATCCCAGGGTCCTGGGATCGAGTCCCGCATTGGGCTCCTTGCTCAGCAGGGAGTCTGCTTCTCCCTCTCCCTCTGTGCGCTCTCTCTCTCAAGTAAATAAATAAAGTCTTAAAAAAAAAAAAAAAAAAAACGAAGGGAGGGAGGGAGGGAGGAAGAAAAGCCAGCCCTCCTTGACAGCTACCAAAGCCAGTCTGGGCCGGGGTTTCTGGCACACACAATGTGGAGAATCCGAACCGCCACGGGGTCTCAAAGGACCGAAGGCAGGCACAGCATGATGTGGAAGCTACGTCTATGACCATGCACACCATCTTGGGATTCTCTGACATTCTAATGGTAAAACTTCCACCTGTAAGTACAATTTTCTCATTTCATCAAACCCTTTCAAGCCCCAGGACACATCCCTGCTCTAAAAACAAAGGACCCCAAGTACCAAGTGCCTGAGTGACAATATCATAAAAAGTTTTGCTTAGGGCCACCGAGGAACAGGTTTCCCAAGAAGACAAACATCCTGGTGACTCCTTCCCACAGGGCTGTTTATAAGCACACCGGCCTAAGGAAAAGGCAAAGTCCACATGGCCACAAAGACTCTGAAGTCCCCTGAGTCTCTCCAGGGGACCATGGGTCAGCTTGTGGACACGGCCCTCCCTTCACTCACCAGCCTGAGAAGAAAGCTCTAGACACCTGGTTCTAGAGCCCAGGTGTAGAGTCAGACCTGAGTTCATAACCCAGACACATGTGGGGCTGGACAGGGTTGGGGGGGGACCAGGCAGAAGAGCAGCTTGCCAAAACCGTGGGGCACAGAGCTTCCGGCTAAAGAAGGAGATTCAGGAAATCAAAGAAAGGCAAAGATAGAGCTGGCCCGTGCCCCTTGACACAGTTTCTCCTTCCTGGAACAAGGTCCCTTTAAAGCAGGTGGCCTCAACGAAGGGATGGCAAATGGTGGTTTTAAGTAAACGTTCGCATTGTGCTTCACAGGAACAGGCAAGACCGGAGAAGTTCTAAGAAACAAAGGATCCTTCCACGGGAGCCAAAACACACATTTCTAACAAGACAGAGGAGAAGTTCAAGATTCTTGTAGTCTGAAACGTAACCCTAAAGCCGGAGGATTTGTTTACTCAAAGGCCCTTTCAGCAGCTGGTCAGAAGAGGGTTTGCGCCGCCTGTGCAAACACAAAAGCCGGGAGCTGAGCTTCGGAGCTCAGCAGGCCTCTGTCCTGGCCCTTCCCCACCAAGAGGAACACAACCAAACGAACCCTTAAGGGTTGGGGGTGCAGCAGTCAGACCCACAGACTGCACGTCCAGAGATGGGGTTCGGACATCGGTTCTGCAATTCCTTCATTACGTGCCTCTAGACGACTCGCTCACCTGAATCTTAATTTCATATCCATTTCCACCACGTGCCTGGTTCAGTTGGGGTTCTGGTGGTGGGTCCCCAGGGTGCCTCCCTGCCCCAACCACCCCATGGGACCACAGCTTTCCCATTTCCCCAACGAGGCCTTCCCAGAACACCCCACACAAGTCAGGTGTCTGCCTTCTTCAGACTCCCTGTGATCTCCATTCATGAGCACTGCCCCCACTGTGGGGCACCATCTACATGTGACTCTCAAACCCGTGTGGCCCTCTTCTATCATCGCTCCCCTGGGGTGACAGTGATGGCAGCCACCATGATGGGCACGCTCAGTGCCAGGCATCACACGCGTGGTCTTACTGGAGCCTCCAGCTAGCGAGGCATCATGGAGTCAAGGAAACAAAAGCCAGGAAGCACTGAGTGACCTGACCCGCAAGTGGGACTCAAATCTAGGTCCACCACATCCCAGAACCTCCAACAAGAGAGCAGGAGACTTAGCTGAGACACCCGGTGTCCCCATACTCTCAGAGTGGGTACTCTCAGGCAGCTAGAAGTTCAGCTGTGAGGGCTTTTGGTGGCCGGCCACCTCCTGCCACTGCCAAAAGCAACCAACAGAAGACCGTGTCAATGAAGAGAGGACGCGTCATGCTTCTGACAAGAAAGTTTCAACCTCCATACTGATCTCAGGGCTCGCAAATGAATCTACCAGTTTAATTAAATCGAATAAAATACTGACAGATTTTTGTGGGGCAATCTAGACAAGTTGATCCCAAAGCTGGGAGAAGGAAAAATTTTTTAAAAAGTTAACAAGAATAGCCAGGAAAATTCTGGAAGAGAGGAATATGAAGGGAAATGGGGCCTAATTGAGTGTTTACCCAAGCCTGGGGGT
The DNA here is from genome assembly GCF_037043125.1 of Eumetopias jubatus. Lineage (NCBI taxonomy): Eukaryota > Metazoa > Chordata > Mammalia > Carnivora > Otariidae > Eumetopias > Eumetopias jubatus. The sequence continues at coordinate 128,933,233 of NW_028274813.1, forward strand.
TGGGAGGGAGATGGGGGTTTTGCTGATGGGCTTAGGAATTTCTTTCTGAGGTGATGAAAATCTTCTAAAATTGATTGGGGTGGGGGCGCCTGGGTGGCTCAGTCGTTAAGCATCTGCCTTCAGCTCAGGTCGTGGTCCCGGGGTCCTGGGATCGAGTCCCACGTCGGGCTCCTTGCTCGGCAGGGAGCCTGCTTCTCCCTCTCCCACTCCCTCTGCTTGTATTCCCTCTCTCGCTGTGTCTCTCTCTCTCTCTGTCAAGTAAATAAATAAAGGCTTTAAAAAAAAAAAAGATAACATTTTTAAATATAGCAGGCACGTGTCAGGACTGCTCTTTCCTGGAACTGGCCCAGGGCCCCTCTGCTCCGCCCAGAGCCGGCACTGTCCCCTCGCAGAGCATCTGCTGACTTCAGGAGTCAGACCCAGCAGCCGAACCTTCCCTCCACCCTAGCTGATTTCATTTTTAATCCCATTAAAGTAGTTTCGTAGGGGGGGGCGCCTGGGTGGCTCAGTCGGTTACGTGTCCGCCTTCGGCTCAGGTCATGATCCCGGGGTCCTGGAATGGAGCCCCGCATCGGGCTCCCTGCTCCGCGGGGAGTCTGCTTCTCCCTCTCCCTCTGCTTTTGCGCTCCCCCTCTCTCTCTCTGACAAATAATAAAGTCTTAAAAAAAATTAAAATTAAAAATATATGTCTATCTGTAAAAAAGTAAAAAATAAAAAAATAAAGTAGTTCCATAGCTCAAGGACCAGCATGCTGCCAAAACCACACTACTTGTCGCAAAGAGCCCGTGTCACCTTTGACATTTAGAAAAATTCCTAAAGAAAACGAGAACAAAATGAGGGGGAGACTACATCTAGCAGTGGCCGGCAGTTGGCTGAGATGCCATGCACGCAGCCTTAAAGCCTGGTGCGGCTTCTGCTCTGGGGTCAGAGGCCTTTCGCACTTTCCACTCTGACCCTGACCCTGCACCTGCGTCTTCAAAGCCTAAGACATAACTGAGCCTTCCCTAGAAAAATAAGTACACTTGAAGACAGAAAGAAGCCAATTCCAAAACTCACCCCCCAGCACCCCTGTAGGGAAGCAGGGGCCGGAGAGGCCGGGACAGCAGTGCGGTCCCTGGAGAATGGGCAACGACTCGGGCTTAGCCCTGAGCTTGGACGGCGAGGCCACCACTGCCCCCCACCAAGGCAGGCACCCAGGATACAATTCCCAAGGACAACCTTCCTTCCTGCCCTGCCTTGGGCCCGGCCACCTGCGCTCCACCCAACACCTTCCTTTTAGAGCAGTTTAAACAAGGCACTGAAAGAGGTAAACAGCACTGCGATATGAACCTCATCCCACGCCGCTCCAGAGGGGCTCCAGGACACCGACGGTGACAGGAGACACAGCTTTTCCTCCCGTGCAGCACGAGCTTCAAGGTCTCCAGGGGCCCCGCTCTAACACGGCTCCAGTCCAGCCCTCCTGAACACAGCGAGAGCCTTCCAGAGGCACCTGGAAGCCCCTCCACACCTCTGCCCTGTCCTCATGCCGCACCCTCCCCACCATGCCAGGGCTCCTCCGGGTCCAGGACCCAGCTCCGGGTCAAGCACCAGGACTCAAAGCACCAGGTCAAAAACTCCAATGCCCCCGAGCCCCCCCCAGGCAGAGGAAACCAGTGAAGCAGGTCTGGGGTGTCATAAACATTAGAACAAACAGCATGGCAAACGGTGACCAATGCTCTGTCTTCAAGCCAGAGACACAAGGAGTGGTGCTCACCACCCCAGCCGAGGCGGATGCCCGCCCCTTACTGTCACATGGAACACAGGCCCTGTGTTTCCAAGTATTTCCATCCGCCCAGAAAAGCAGCCCTAGATTTTTTATGCAAAGACTTCCAATTTTTAGGTGTTCTCAACCCCTCTCGGTTGTTAAAAACACTGTGTACAACAGAACAAAACAAAACACAGATCTGGGGATGATCAGTTTGCAACCCCTAACTGTTTCCTGGCCGTGGTCATGGATGCAATGCCAAGCATGAGTGACACCAAACGACTCAACTAAAAATCAGGAGCCCAGAAAGAAGGAATGATATGCGTGTTCAACCGATACGCTTCCTCGTACCTGCTCACCAGCAGCTCATTTGATTAAAGGGTACCAGCCATTACTTATACAACCTAGCTGCATCCCCCCGCTTTGAGCACCATCCGCTTTGGGGTTAACAGAATGATGTCATTTCTGACCCAGCCCAAAGCCTGCATCCAGCGCACAACGCACATTGTGCCCTGGGGGTGCTTACAGTTCATCTAAACATGGATCATACAACACAGACCACACAACCCCAAAAAGCTCAATTACAAGCCTTAGGGCTCTTCTTCAGAACGCTACAGCTTCTGGCCTCCATCTGCTCTCCACACTTGTTTCTCCTTCCCTCTGTCAATCCCTGAGGAACAGATCCAACTTTCATTCTTCCAAGACAAAATAAGCACACCCCAGCTTTAACCTGTTCGAGGAGTCACATGCGAAATGGCAAAGGCAAATACACCAAGACCTGTTCCTCCAGCCCCAGGTATGTTTGCAAAGGGCTGGGTCCTCCTTGTTTTTATATGAGGTGCCAGGTGAGGCAAGCGAAGCATAAAGCAAGGAAGGCAGCCTCAGGGGCAGCTCCCTTGGTTCAAGGGCAGTGGCAAGATGACCAACAGGGACACTTCTGGTGGACCCAGCGGACCCAACTGCAGCGTAGAAACTCTGAGGTCACCATGCTTTGGGACACATGTCATGAATAGCCCTTTCAGCATCCACCTGTCCCTGCCACATGGTAGGGGAGGCCTGGGCATGTCACTCCTCACTGCCAGGGAGGAGTCACTTCTCACAGAAGCTCCCAACCTCTCCACCCAAGCCCAGAAGTCCAGATGTGTGGCTGGCATTTCTGTGAGCGAGTTTCACTGGACATCATCTTCTTCCTCCCCTTCTCCCCTGCCCGGCCACTCCCTTCACCCTGCCCCCCTTCTCCAGGCCCTTTGAGGGGGCCCCTGACACTCTCCTCTCCCTCTTCCTCTTCATCCACTCAGGCCTCCAGGCCTCCCTACCTGTCCTTCCAGCACCTTCTACAGGTCTCCACAGCCATCCTGAGTCCCCGCGATGGCCACATCACGATTCACCCACTCACCCAGCAAATACTTATCAAGCCCCTGGCTTCGGTCGGCGGTACTAAACAGCACTGTGATTACTCCAACCATCCCTCTGACCCACCACAATTCCCTGTACCCTCCAGCTAGAACCCGTGTCTTCCAAAATCCGGCCGCGACAAGGCAAGGGCGGGGAATGCTGGCTCCGAAGTCAGACTCCGGCCATTGCCCAGCTGCCTGGCCTTGAGCAACACTTCATCAACTCTGTGCCTTGATTTACTCATCTGTAAAATGGGGACTTGTCACAGGAATGACAAAACACATAGAAAACGTTTAGTACGGAGCCTGGTACACAGTCAGGGCTTAATAAATATCAGTGGCAACTATTATTATCATCATCACAATTTCCAAATGATCACTTCCACCCCCACCACAGCAAATCCTGCTCCACCATCTGGTCCTGGAAGAATCTCTTCATCCTACCCTGCACCAAGCCCTAATCCTTCTCCCCCATTTTCCTTCCCAGACTGTTCTATCCCCAGCCAAAGCCCCCGGGGTCGGCCGGCCTTTTGCAATTTATACTTTTGTTTACAAGTGTTACTTTTGATACATCAGTTCCCCGGTTGAACTGGAATCTTTCTTCTCTGCCCAGTAGTTGCCATCCAAGGGCACCATCCCGTCTCCCAGATTGAACGCGGAGCTCCGTGGCTTCTGGTGTGTTCCCCACAGCACAGTGCCCCCTATGCTCACAGTGGGTCTCAGGAAACACACTGGGAAAAAAGCTCGATCCTTTCAACCATGTTTTCTCCTGGGTCCTTGGCTGATTGCTGCGGAGACCCAACTGGAACAGACCAAAACCCAGCCCACCACGGCTTGGGGGCCCAGAAAGGACCAAGCTGAGCATCAAAACACCTGTGCTTAAGTCCTGCTTTTCCTACAAACTCACTGGATGACCTCAATAAACCCTTCCCCCAATGGGCCTCAGTTTCTTCATCTGTACAATGGGATGGAGGGAGGAGGTCAGGGGAGCTCTCTATGCCACGGCCTCTCCTCTGCTCCACACTTGCCAGTGAGCGTGGATTTCCTCCCCGCCCCCCTGCACCCCCGAGAAAATAAATACCAAGTCCGGGTTCCTGGCAGATCACCCTTAGATTAAGCACAGATTTTTTTAAGTGAAACCATGACAACATGCTTCTAAATTAATGGTCCCAGAAATTCCCTCTGCAAAGAGTTAGAACCAAAGCATCAGCCATAAGACTAAAATACCAGCACAGCCCCTGAAGCCTTCTCTGCTTAAATCCGGAAGCGTGCTATGTAGACACTAACACTGGGGACCCCCACCCCTAGATGCGCCTCATGTGCCAAGAAGGATCTGAGTTTGCAAAGCCCTTGAAACTAAGGTGATCGTGGGCATGAGAGTTTACGGGTAAAGCCACGTAAGGCAGAGGGCTCAGCGTTAAATTAAAGAGGGATTTTTCTCCCTTCCCAATTTGACAGAAGAAATCAGTGGCAGGTGCCGAGTCCTCACAGGCACATTAATAAGAGCAGCCATGAGGTACCTCCTCCACTCAGGGTGCTATGTGTCTAGGGAGGCTCACGCAGTTTAAAAAGTCACCGATTACATTTGAAAGAGGCCCAGAGGCAGGGTGCCTGGGTGGCTCAGATGGTTAAGCGTCTGCCTTCGGCTCAGGTCACGATCCCAGGGACCTGGGATCGAGTCCTGCATCAAGTCCTGCATCAGGCTCCCTGCTCCTTGGGGGCCTGCTTCTCTATCTCTCTCTCTGTCTCTCATGAATAAATAAATAAAATATTTTAAAAAAAAAAAGAAAGAAAGAAAGAGGCCCAGAGGCAGATGCACATGCCTGATTATTTTGGCCAAATGGCTGCATCCTCAGCTACAGGCAGAAGCAAGACCAAAACGTTGGGTATAAATTACATCTGTTTTCAGAACCATATTTTAAAATACAGTAAGACTTAGCTGTTTAAAGGGGAGCCAGGGACTCGGTTGACTCCATGTCATTCTAAATATCCCCGTAGGCCTTGGAGGTGTATATGGCAATTAGCGCTGGGCACTGAATGCCCAGAAAGGCTCAGTACACTGCTCACTTCAGACGACTAACAGCCTCGCAGCTGAGACTCTCAGGGAGTGCCGGCACTTCTGACATCTCGGGCTCAACTGTTCTTTGTTAAGGGGCTATCCTGTGCACTGTAGGATGTTCTGCAGCATCCCTGGGCTCTCAATACTAGATGCCCACAGCATCCCTCTCCGCAAATCACGACAACCAAAAATATCTCCAGGGGCGCCTGGGTGGCTCAGTTAGTTGAACATCTGCCATCGGCTCAGATCATGATCCTGGGGTCCTGGGATCGAGCCCCATGTCGGGCTCCCTGCCCAGTGGGGAGTCTGCTTCTCCCTCTGCCTCTGTCCCTCCCCACCCCCACTTTGCATGCAGTCTCTCCCTCTCTCTCTAATCCATCCAGACACTTGCCAAATGACCCCAAGGGGGCAAAAATCCTCCCTGGATGAGAACGACTTGAGGGAACTTATGTTTCCCATGTCCTTTGACTTTGTTTTTTTAACTTCACAGAAAAAGGAATCAAAGGTACACTCTACCCTCTTTTAAAAAAATAAAAAATCTGAATTTTTCTGCCTTAGATTTATTTAACATTCTTTCTTCACTGTCATATATAAATTAAATGAAGGGGCGGGATTGGATAAAAGTGGCCAAAGGGTACAAACTTCCAGTTATGAGACAAATACATATGGGGGGTGTATCGTAAACACTGCCAGATGGTGTACCTGGGAGCTGCTTAAACCAGTAGACCCCAAAAGTTCTCATCATCCAGAAAAAAAAATTGTTTTCCCTTTTTTTGGTGGGTATCTCTATGAGGTGACAGATGTTAACTAAACTTACACTAAACATTTCACAATAAATGTAAGTCAAACCATTAGGCGGTACACTCTCAACGTGCACAGGGCTATATGTCCACTTTATCTCAATGAAACTGAAAAAGAAAGAAAACAGAAAATGCACTAAAAAATTAAAAATTAGGGTAAACATGTTTCACTTCTATAGCTTTTCCCCCAATTCAAAACCTTGGTCAAACCATCAGAAATGACCTAACCCTACACAAGCTCCCCAGTCTCTCTCAAACTCATATAAAGAGACTTAACTTGCCAACCATGCTCTGCCTAAGGCTTCGGTTCATTAAAATAATATTCTTCTACTAACGAGCAAAAACTAAAACCATGTCAGAACGGTAAGTTTCCCCAAATCCCAAAAGTAGGAAGCTGTTATGCTTTCTCTTAAATAACACTGTTCTTATTATAAATGTAAATACACAGACGATGGGAAATTTGGGGAATCCGGGATAGGCAGGAAAGTCTTCGTTCCTTTTCAAAGAGCTGGCTTAGGAAAGTAACTGAGCTTCTGGGGTCCCAACATCCTCAGGACACGGCGGCACGCACCTCTGCCATTCATACAAAGGTGATAGGCGGGCAGTTTCAGCCCACCTGGAATTCATCTTCCTCCCCATCCCCCAGGAAGCACCAAAACCCTCCTTCCACAGAAGAGGATTTTACAAAGCTTTTGAAATAAGAAGTGGCTGGGAAAGCAGCCAGCAGAGATCTGGGAGAAATGTGCCCTGAGCAGCGGAGCTCAGAGATCGCCAAGATGGGGAAGGGATCCCCACGGGGAAAGGAGAGTCGTGGTGGAGGTGGTGGGTTCCCTGCCTTGTCTCCACCCTGTTCACAGGACCCTGGAGAGTGAAGTCAGACTCCTCCCAGATCTCGAGTGAGAGCTCAGAGAGCACATGGGGCATAACACTGGCTTATGTCGTGTTATTGCTGACGCCACGCAACCCACCAGATATTTCTAAACATCAAAAAATTAGAGGAATTGCAGTTTTCTACTTCCTAGACACAGCCTCCCTGTTGATTCCCTGCCACCTCTCAGAAACATATCAGGTAACAGACCTGGGGGGGAAGCTGGGCAGCGCACACACACACATGCACACGCGCACACACACAGGGTGCTGGGCATGCAAACTGCCTTTCCCTCCTTCCAATGTTGTCTCCAGTCTTAAAACAGCGTTCCTTAATGATCCAAATACATGAAAAAGGTGTCAGTGATTCTGCAGATGGAGAGATCTGCTTGATTAATAAGTATGGGAAGGGGGGGCTGCCGCTCAATCTCAGTAGAAACTGGGAAAATGCCAAACAAACCAATGAGAGACCAAATTACACCCATCTACCTGGAACAATGAGAAAGTCAGATGGTACTAAGTACCTCCCATCTATGATGCGAGAACCCTCAGGCACTGCAGGCGGGAGGGTGAACTGGTACAGACTCAGGAAAATCAAGTATGAGTAGCTCTGGGACCCAAAAATCCCACTTGTCAATTACATCCTAGACCCTCTCATACAGGTCTTCAGGCCTCAGATACACCCAACGACAGAGCAAGGAGCTGACCGTACAGACAGGGAGAACAGCAGTGAACGTATGTCCACTGTCAGGAAGTTCAGATCATGTAAAAACATAACCTGAAAATAATTATCACCCACCTCCACAAATGTGCACATACACGTAGATTTCTTTGCATGTTTGCTATATGTATAATTTATTATTTAAATAAAAGCATACTATACGTGCTATTTTATAAACCATTCCACTCAGTGATATACAGTATTAGATCAACATCATCATTTTTTTTTAAAGTAGGCTCCACGCCCAATGCAGAGTCCAACACGGGGCTTGAACCCACAACCCTGAGATCAAGACCTGAGCTGAGATCAAGAGTCAGACGCTCAACCCACTGAGCCACCCAGGACCCCCAGCATCATCATTTTTAACAGCTTAAGTGTATTCCATACTTTCCCTAAATTATTTAACGAAGATCCATTGTTAGATACTTAGGTTATTTAAATATTTTCACTACCAAACAGAACTGCTCTGAACTTCACTGCCCACGCATCTTTGCTTCCTCTCCCAATTAACAGAATTGGAAGAAAGAAGATGTATCACAGTGAAAAATGTGTGGACCTTGGGGATGGAATTGCTTCGTTAAAGGTATACGTATTTTTCATTACTATATACATTCTGTGCTTTCAGTTTTAATGGTTTCCTTGGATCCACATTTTTTCTGTTGTCTGGCAGGGTGGCTCCTTCAGGGAAAATAGACAAATGGGCTAGGGCTGCTGCTTTATAAGCAGTAACCTGACTACCCTCTTCCTCCCTGGTCTGCGTTGTTAAGGAAATGGAGGGTCACCATCTAAACGAATTCCTACCTCAAAGGCTTCCGGCATCAGCCATGCATCTAGTCACAGAGGACTTTCTAAGGAGCATCAGTAACATAAAATACTTAGGCGTTCCACACTCATTTGCTAAAAATATCTTCATTAGATGCCAGTGTGTGCTTGGAGGCTACCTGGGGTCAGAGAGACACAAAGGATCAAGGTCCAGCTCTGCTCTTGGGAGCCCCCCAGGCTGGAAAGCAAAGGGACACGTTCAGTGACTGTCTCCTGTCTCGACTCCACGCGGGACTTTCAAAACCCCAGCGTGCTCTGGGAGCTCTGGAGGGCCCTGGCTGAAGAGGCTTCTCAGAGGGAACAGAGGAGGGCAAAGAGCAAGGACCTGGCCATGTAGTCATGATGGCAGAGGGGACTCCATGATGGCAGAGGGGACTCCAGGCCGAGGGTCAGAGTGGGGCAAAGAATGCTGGTCCCAGGCCACGCGACCCCTCTGGAGAAGCTCTGGAAGCCCAGCGGGGCTGGAACAGTAGGCAGAGCCGACACAGGGGCTCAAGAGGGAGGCGGGGCCCTGTGTATGAAGGGCCAGCATCGTCTGTACACTAAGGAGCTTGTGCATGGGGGCTTTGGTGGGCAGAGGAAGGACGAGACCAGAGAGGGAGGATGGACAGGGGCAGGGACGAGACTGGAAGCAGGAACAGCAGTGGACATGAAGGCTATTGCTAAGATTCGGACACAAGGTAGGGAGCCACGCCGGGCAGAAGCTCTGGCAGGTGCGGGAGCTCCCATGGGGGAAGGATGCGGGCACAGGCAGGACAGCCAGCCTCCGGGTCACTCGAAGGGTGGAATGGCCAGGACCCAGTGACGACACGGAAGCGGGACACCCACCCACAGCAGCAGGTGGTCGGGAGGCCCGATGAGCTGAGCCTGCTGAGGACTGCGGAGGGGGGAAAGGCCACAGTACAGACCACCAGCAAGATGGGCCACCGGCCCCGCCTCATGTTCGAGAATCTGCTGGGTAACTCAGTCTGCTCCCTGGAATGTAACTTTCTCCTCGGCAAAGGAGCGCATGGGGACTGTGTGCCATGAAGGCCCTTCCCAGCTGTAAAATGCTCTAAGCTCCTGTCCGCCTCGGAAACCAGGGTGGCAGTGGGGCACCTGCAAACTCACCCCCGCAAGAACACGTGCCCGGAAGAGGAGGCAGATCATACACCTAACCAGCTTCTATGAAATCAGAACCTCCCTCCCAAACTGTGCAAACCCTCCAATGAGGCCTGAGTGTCGGCTCTGCCCACCCCCCACCCAAACACGCAGCTCACATCCGGCCACATGCTGCTTGCTTTTCTCCCCCACCCCTGGGTAATAAGGAGCAGACTGGCAAAATAGTTCAAATGCCTTCCTAAAAAGTACACTGCCTTGTAGGCTCGGAGGCCTATTTTGAGCAAAATGTTTCAAACCTCCATGCTCAGAACTGCTCTAGGCATCAAAGCTCACTCCAGCAGAACAATCAGGAAGTCAGTAAAGGACCATGGTGCCTCCACTAAATGCCAGGCCGGCATGGGACACCTAGACACTGGGAGGGACTGGACATCCCTGCAGCCCAGGGCAGTCTGCTGAGTATGGGAGCTTGGCACTAAACCCAGCCACCCAAGCATGGCGTGAGAAGGGCTGTACAGAAGATGCACAAGGCTAGGGCTGGGGCAGGCCAGAAAAGGAAGTGAGGGTCTCACTCAGATGTCCAGAAAACCACACAGAGGAAGGACCCTGGGAGCTAGGTCTTGGGGCAGTCATGGCAGGTGTGCAGCAGAAACTGGCCCCGGGGTAGGAAGGCACAGGCCAACACCATGGAGCATAAGGAAATAAGCAAGTGACAGAGAGGAGTCTCAGAAGGGCTGGCTAATGGCCACCAGAAGGGCTGGGGCCAGTCTGTAAGAGCCTTGAATGCCACACGCAGGTAATAGCTACACAGGGAGCCACTGAAGTCTGTAAGCAGAGGAGGGAGGGCAGGGGAAAGGATTGGGGTGGGGGGAGATTCAATGCCCAAAGCACATCAAGGGTGCCAGCGCAGTGAGGAACAACACGGGCTGTGCCAGGACACGGGATGGGGGAGATGGATGTGGAAACACACGCCCCCCCCCCCCGGCCCCAGCCCGCTCCATTTTCTCAGGACCTCTGGCATTTAATCGTACAGACTCACAATGAAACACCTTGACTCACAGTCACACAACAACAACAACAAACCTCAACAGATAACTCTCCACACTGCCTTTCCAGGTCTGGTTTCCGCTCCTGTGCTGAAAATGCTCCCCAGGGTGGAGAGCCAGCCCCTGGCCCCAAACCTCCAACAGCTGATCAAACAACAAAGCACACTGTCTACACTTGGAATGCCAGTGGTGGGCAGTGAATAATGGACACACACACACCCAGATTTCCCAGCGGCCCGCCTGAGCAACAGGACACATTTGGTTCATTTTCTGCAAAAACAGGATTTCCCAGGCATTTGGGGAAAATGTCTTCCTTGTATCCCAGGTAGCTTTTCCCATCTCTACTCCAGGGACCCAGGTCCTCCTTCCTCATTTCCCAGACACTTTCTCCCTGAATTTGAGCAACTGACAAAAGCCTCCCCAAGACCCTTCATGCCCTTGGGAGTCTTCACTGGGACAAGCTCTGTCAGGCAGGGGAACAGGAGAACCATTTGCATCCCCCAACAGAAAGGCCCTGAGACCACCAAGGGTCGCCAAGCATCCTGGAGTTCAGCTCCAATCCCCGGGGCAAAGCACACCTCCAACACATGTCCTGGGCACATCCCCAAGCTCTAGACACAGCTTTTTTTTGTTACCACAATGAAGAAAAAGGAAAAAGGCAGGTGGGGCATTAAGAAGCCTCGGAGGTGGGCGCCTGGGTGGCTCAGTGGGTTAAGCGTCTGCCTTCGGCTCAGGTTATGATCTCAGGGTCCTCGGATGGAGCCCAACGTCGGGCTCCCTGCTCAGCGGGAAGTCTGCTTCTCCCTCTACCTCTGCCGCTCCTCCCGCCCCCGCTTGTGCTCTCTCGTTCTCAAATAAATAAATAAAATATTAAAAAGAAAAAGGCGCCTCGGAGGCAAGGGAGGGAAGGACAGCAAGGTGGGTAAGGTTAAAGGCAGAAGGCCCTGGTTTCAAACTCTACCGCCACCACTGGGTCTACTTGGATAAACTGCCCTGCCTCTCCGGAGATTTTTTTTCCCCCATCTGTGAAATGGGTATAAAATAAATTCTGTGTAAAAATAAATACGCAACTATCAGAATCGGTAGCGCTACTGTTAGCGTTAAACATTAGCAGAGAGTTCAAAGGAAGCGAGTATTCGTGATCGCTGTCGTTAAAGGAGGCGAACATTTCTAAAACGTGTACGGGGAGCGCACTGCTGCGGGGCAGGGCCCGGGCCGCTCGGCCGGCTGCCGCGCACCGAGCCCCCCACCAGCGCCGCCGGCCCCCCCACCCCGCCCACAGCGGAGCCGCGCGCCCCGAGCGTCTGTGCGCGCAGGTGTGGCGGGCGCGCGGTGACAGCAGGCTGCGGGGCAGGGCGGCCCGCGGGGGAAGGACAGGGGGCGGCGGGACCCACCTGAAGACGCGCAGCAGCAAGCAGGCGATTAGCAGCGCGGTGAAGGCGCACGCCACTATCACGGCCGCCTTCAGGGTGGGCAGGTCGCGGAGCAGGCTGGAGATACGGGTCACCAGGGCGTCGCCGCTGCTGTTGGAGCTGCCGCCGCCGCCCACCGGCGCCGCAGACCCCGTCCGGGTGGCGTTCCCGGGCCCCGGGCCGGGCAACGGCCGCGGTCGGCGCTCGGGCTCGGGCTGCCGCGCCGGGGCGGACTCAGCTCTGCGGGCGCGGGCGGCAGGCGCGGCCAGGAGCGCGAGCAGCAGCAGCAGCGGCAGGAGCGGCGCGAGCGGCCGCGCGGCGCGCATCGTGCGGTCGGACAGCCGGGGCCCCGCGGGAGCGCGCGGCTGAGCCCGGGGCCCGCACCGGCGCAGCCGAGGCTGCACCCGGGGCTTCCGCGGCGGAGGCGGCTGCGCGGTGCTCGGCAGGAAGCTGCGGAGCCCGGAAGAGCGCGAACCGCCGCCGCCGCCGCCGCCGCCGCCGCTGCCACCAACACGTTGCACCGAGTCATTCGACGGCGCCGCGGCCCCACGTGGGCGGAGCAGGCCACCGGGCCCGGGTGCAGGCTGTGACCCGCTCCCCGGCTGCCCCAACCCCCCGCCCCCCACCGGGGCCTGGAACCCCTGCACGGAAGGCAGTCATGGTCAGGCTCACTATTGTGCAAGCTCTGTGCTTCCGAGTGGACGTTTTATTTAGTTCATTTAATCCTAAAACCCTTAGGAGACAGGTATTTCTTCATTCTTATTAAATCGTTGACTTAGGACCCAGAGAGCCAGCTCACAGCAGCCCAGATGTAACCAAAGTCTATGGGACCTGGAGGTAAACCCCCATTTTACAGATGAGGAAACAAGCCTCCAGGGTGCCTAGGCATTGCATTATATTTTAGCATCTCCCCAATTTCCCTCTTTCTCTCAAAAGAGTTTATCTCATGACATCAATTTCCAGATAGACACTGGGGAGGGTATGTGCTATGGTGAGTGCTGTGAACTGTGTAAGACTGTTGAATCACAGACCTGTACCTCTGAAACAAATAATACATTATATGTTTTAAAAAAAGAAGATAGTAGGAAGGGAAAAATGAAGGGGGGGAATTGGAGGGGGAGATGAACCATGAGAGACTATGGACTCAGAAACAAACTGAGGGTTCTAGAGGGGAGGGGCTTGGGAGGATGGGTTAGCCTCCTGATGGGTATTAAAGAGGGCAGGTACTGCGTGGAGCACTGGGTGTTATACGCAAACAATGAATCATGGAACACTACATCAAAAACTAATGATGTAATGTGTGGTGATTAACATAACATAATAATAAATAAATAAATAAATAAATAAAATAATCTCCCTCCCAGGCTAAAGTATTAGACTCCAGAAGTAATTGGCTTGCTGCCTCTGGTTTGTAAACTAAATGATGCTTAAGTGGAGAAACACAATTGTGGAGGGTTCCAGTGAGAGGCCCAAAGGTGGGAACTGATGAAGAGCACAGAGGGCTTTCCTGGAGCTTTAGAAACTACACTGAGGACCTTCCACCTTTCACCTTGAGGATGGATCCTGGCAGGAAACTCTCCAGTGGTGGCTGAACAGGTAAAGACACATGACAAGAACTCACTGACCTTAAACAGCTCCCTCCTGATCCTGCTAGAGAAAGAGACAGATAAATAAAGATACTACCATCTATCAGTTAGCTGTTGCTGCCTAACAAATTACCTCAAAACTTTGAGGTTTAAAACAGCACACCTATATTATCTCACAGTTTGTGTGAGTCAGGAATCCAGGCATAGCTTAGCTGAGTCTGCTGTTTTAGGATCTCTCACAGGGTTATACTCAGTTGTTAGCAGGTGCTGGGGTCTTATCTGAAGGTTCAACTGGGGAAGGACCTGCTTCCAAGTTCAATCAGTGGTTGTTGGCCAGATTCAACTCTTCACAGGCTATTGGACTGACAGCCTCAGTTCCCCACTGACTGATGGCCAGAGGATGCCCTCAGTTCCCCACCACATGGGCCCTTCCAATATGGCAGCTTGCTTCATTAAAATGTACAAGTGTGGAAGCCAATAGAGAGTCTGCTAGCAGGGCAGAAGTCGCTATCTTATGAAACTTATCATAGAAGTGACATCCCAACACCCTTGCTATATTCTCTTGGTTAGAGGCAAGTTACAGCTCTTGTCCACACTCGGGGGGGCAGGGTGAGGGATTACACAAGCGTGTGAATATCAGGTAGCAGAGATGATTCCGGCCATCCAGGAAGATGCCTGCCACTGTATGTGATTCATTTTGATTTAGTGGGATGAATAATAATCAAGTTATCACCCAAGGAATGCTATTTGAAATGCGTGTTGAGTATTCTGGCATGCCCCAGTGGTGATGAATTTGGACAGAGTCTCTTCCGACTCTAAAATGCCACTTTATGGTATGTCAGAAATGTTGCTTTGGTAGAAAGTCAGCATTATCATATCACCACAATAGAACTTATAAAAGAAGTTCCTTAAAGAACAATCTCTAATGCCCATGACTTTGCAACACTGCCTTCAAAGGCATAAGCCTCAGACGTCACAGGCTCATATTTGTGTCCTTATCAGAAATTCCTGTGTAGTAGAGCAAAGAGGTCCTGGGCTTTGGAGTCTCTCAGCTGGGATGATGAGGTCTGACCACTGAGTGGCCTTGACCAAGGTCCTTAACCATCAAATCCCAGTTCTTTTTAATGCCTAAAATAAGAATAATACTTAGCTCAATTTAGGTCATTTGAAGCACTCAGAAGAGAAAATATTAATACCCTTATCTTTCTTTTGCCACAATTCTGGACCTATGTAGACTTATTTGATTATTTAATGTTGACTTAACACCAAGAATGTAAAAAGCACAAATGTTAGGGGTTTTTTTAGTAAAGTGAAACTTTAGAATCTTTCATTCTTCCTGATTATTTGCTGTGCAAATCATCATAACAAAGGGCTTATTTATAAATTGCCCTAGAGTTCTTTAACACACTTAGATTCAACCATCCATAAACAGTGACATTTTTAACATGGAACACTGGTAACATCAACAGAAACCAGCTCTGGCTGATTTCAGAAAAAGGGAGTTTACTGGAAGCATGTTGGGTTGCTTCTAGAATCAACTGTAAGCTACAGCAGAAGTTCTAAAAGTATGGTCTGTGGACTCCTGGGGTCTCTGAGACCCTTCCAAGGAATTTTCAAAGTGAAAACTAATGCTGTTATAATACTAAAACGTTATTTGACTTTTTCACTGAGTGAACATTTGCACTAATGGTGCAAAAGCAATGATGATGAAAACTGATGGTGTCTTATTTCTCCAAAGAGGACATCCAGATGGCCAACAGACACATGAAAAGATGCTCATCATCACTTTTCAGGGAAATGCAAATCAAAACTACAATGAGAGATCACCTCACACCTGTGAGAATGGCTAAAATCAACAACACAAGAAATGACAGGTGTCAGTGAGGATGTGGAGAAAAAGGAACCCTCAGGCACTGTTGGTGGGAATGCAAACTGGTACAGCCACTGTGGAAAACAGTGTGGAAGTCCCTCAAAAAGTTAAAAATAGAACTGCCTTACAATCCAGCAGTAGCACTATTGGTTATTTACCCAAAGAATACAGAAATACTCATTCAAAGGGATACATGCACCCCGATGTTTATAGCAGTGTTATCTACAACAGCCAAGATATGGAAGCCACCCAAGTGTCCATCGACTGATGAATGGATAAAGAAGATGTGGTATATAATACACCACGGAATATTATTCAGCCATAAAAAAGAATGAAATCTTGCCATTTTCAAGGACATGGATGGAGCTAGGGTGTATTATACTAAGCAAAATAAGTCAGGCAAGAAAGACAAATACCATATGATTTCACTCATATGTGGAAATTAAGAAACAAGAAAAAGAGAGAGAAACAATTCAAGAAACAGACTCTTAACTGTAAAAAACAAACTGATGGTGACCAGGGGTGGGGGGGGTGGACAGATGACAGAGATAAAGGAGGGCACTTGTGATGAGCACCAGGTGATGTAGGGAAATGTTGAATCTCTACATTGTACACCTGAAACTCCTATAATACTGTGTGTCATCTAACTAAAATCAAAATAAAAACTTAAAAAGAAAACTGATGGTGTCTTATCATGTATCATGACAAACTATATTCATAGTAATGTATTCTTCACAACCTGCACAAAAGCTAAAAAATAAAGTCAGTTTCACTTTAGAATATCCTTGATACAGCCATGAAATTATTAAATCTTGACCCTTGAGGACAGAACATTTTAATATTACATGTGGTGAAATGGGAAGTATGAACAAATCACTTCTGCTGCACACTGAAGCATGATGATTGTCTTAAGAAAAAGTGCAGGTGCAATTCTGAGAGTTGCAAACTGAAGAAGCCACTTTTTTTCACAGAATACCATTTGCTCTCAAAAGAGGGCTTGACAAACTTCAGGCCTGGTCTTGGGCAGGCATTTTCTCAAAAAGGAACAAGATGAACCTGTCACTTCAAGGATAACAAACGACAGTATTGTAGCCAATGATAAAATTCAAACCTTCCCGTGAAAATTTGAATTTCGAGAAAACTTGTCAATTAGGATGCTTTCTGCAGTGAGCTAGACTGCTTCTCAATCCTTTAAGACTTTTCTGATTAGGTTTCTGATTTAGATATTATATAATGAAATATGTCAGACTTTAAAAGATCTGCATAAATCAACACACCAATTTTTCTAAATGGCCAATGTGCAATGTTATAAAATCGTGTGGCAGTAACAGATCCATTCAAAGTGCAAGGTAAACAAATGGATTTGGATGAAACATAGTCATGGTTTTAGATTTCACATTGCAACTGATCTTTAAGAAGCAACTAGTTGTGGGGCGCCTGGGTGACTCAGTCAGTTAAACATCTGACTCGATTTTGGCTCAGGTTCTGATCTCAGGGTCATGAGATCAGCCCCACCTTGGTCTCCACACTCAGCATGGAGCCTGCTTAAGATTCTCTCTGTCCCTCTCCCTCTCCCCCTTCCCCCTGCTCCTGCTTGCTTGCTCTCTTTCTGTCTGTCTCTCTTTCTCTCTGTCTCCCAAAAAAAGAAACTACTAGTTGTAAGTTCTGGTGTAGTATCAAACAATGTCCATACTGTCTGAAATGGCTATTAAAATTCTCCTCCCTTTTCTGTCCACATATCTGGGTGAGGTTGGATTTTCTTCATATTCTTCAACCAAAACAACAAATTGCAACAGACTGAAAGCAAAAGCAAATATGAAAATCCAGCTATCTTCTATTAAGCCAGACATTAAAGAGATTTGCAAATAAAAAGTTAAACAATGCCACTCTTCTATTTTTTTTGAGAAAACATAGTTATTTTTCATAACAATATTACTGATGTTAACATGTTAATGTATTTGTAATTTTGTTTTTAAACGAATTAATAAGTATTTTTAAGTTTTCTCCATTTAATTTTTTTAAAGACTTATTTATTTATTTTAAGGGGGGAGGGGCAGAGGGAGAGGGAGAAAATCTCAAGCTGACTCCCTGATGAGCCCATAGCTCGGTGCAGGGCTCAATCTCATGACCCTGAGATCGTGACCTGAGCCAAAACCAAGAGTCAGACGCTTAACAGACTAAGCCACCCAGACGCCGCAGTTTTCTCCATTTTAAAGTTCTAATGCAGCACCTGCCTGGCTCAGTCGGTAGAGCAGATGACTCTTGATCTCAGGGCCATGAGTTCGAGCCCCACATTGTGGGGTAGAGATTACTTAACATAAAATAAATTTAAAACAATGTTTTTTTTATTTCTAACACAGTAAATATCAGTAAGTATAACCTACATAACAAAAGCTCTTTGAGGTCCTTCAATTTTATTAAGATTGGAAATCAAGACGAAGAAACCAAAACATTCTGACACTAAAAAGTTGTTTGAGAATCACGTCTGGGGAAAAAAAAAAAAGCAGCAGCAAATCAGTTAGGATACTTTCTCCAATGGGAAAGAGAAAACTCAGTTTGAACTGATTTAAAAGAACAGGAAATCCTCTTCTCTCATATAAAGGAAGTCCCAGAAGGGGGTGCTCCAGGGTTCTCTGATTCAGCAGCTACACAATGTCAAGGACCCTGGACCTTTCCATTCCACCTGCTCTGCTGCCCACAGCTCTGGCTTCAACCCTAAGAAGCGGGTCTCCTGGTCACATGATCCCCACAGTGGTAATCAGGGTGGCATGTCCTCTTGTTCACATACAGCAGAGAAGAAAGAAGAAAGAGAAAACCTTCTCCCCCCCCCATGCCATATACACCCTCCTCTCGGTCTGACTGGTCCATCGTGAGTTAGCGCCCACCAGGGGAATGCCGTGCACCGACTGGACTAGAGCTGCCTTGGAGCTGAGGTTGGGGCAGCCCCCCGAGAAAAATTAAAGGAGAGGGGAGGTTCTTAGGAGAGGAGCAAGGGAAGAAGTGGATGCTGCATAGGCTGCAACTCTCATTCCAATGGGCAGGAAACAGAAGTGAGTCCCGATCAGACCCCAGGAAGGATGCAGGTAGCAAGCTACTCAGCAGTGGCTTTGCCCAGCAGATGTTCTGCAGGTTCCACTACAACTACTGTGTCCTTTGTCACTGGACCATAGATGCCACTGCCATTACCACTGCTGGAAAAGTGACTTCTACACTGCCCTTGAACTGTATCATTTGCTTGAACATCCCAAGTACTGGGCTGGAGCATCTGATTGATTTCCCTAAGCCACACGTCATTGTCCTAGCTGCTCCCGGAGCTGGAGAGGGCACAGCCCACCCCTTCAGCTTCCATGTGAGAGGTGGGGTCCTCTCCCACCAAGACTCAGAACGCTGGGGGAGCCCACCAAAATAAGGACATCTGGATGCAGGGTAGCCAAAAATGACAAATGCTTCCTATGGACAGATGAAAATTCTTCAGAAATAACTCAGATCAGGGGCGCCTGGGTGGCTCAGTCGATTAAGCATCTGCCTTCAGCTCATGTCATGATCCCGGGGTCCTGGGATCAAGCCCCGCATGGGGCTCCCTGCTCAGTGAGAAGTCTGCTTCTCCCTCTCCCTCTGCCCCTCCCCCTGCTCATGTGCACGCTCTCTCTCGCTCTCTCAAATAAATAAAATCTTAAAAAAAAAAAACTCAGATCAAACAAGGATAGGTAGATAGATGAAAGAGATTATTACATACACATACTTTATATATACAGGCATATCTATGCTTATTTATTTATTTATGTCCCTAGCAAACACAAGAGAAGTCATTTAATTCCAGTACACTGTTTATTAGCTGTGTGACCTTTGCCAAGCCTCCGTTTGCTATCTGTACTAGAGGGATAATAAGAAAACCTACTTCATGAGAGTATTGCAAGGACTAAAGTATTTGTAACGTGCTTAGCAAAATATCTAAGAAATGTTAATTATTAATATCACAGCAGTGAAGAAGGAATATTGACGTGGTAGAAAATATTTAACTGTAAATTGTTTTCCCAACTTTCAAGGCACACCAATAGCCAAAGCGGGGGAGTTTCTGATTTCCTGCTGGGGACACCTCCAGGGGCAACAGCTGAGAAGCAAAACTAGTTACCTTAGTTAATAAGCATGTATACCACCTTTGAATTCAGAGCAGAAACAACCTTTGGATACATCTCACCCATTTACCCGTCAGCCCAGAGGAAATGGGTCTCAGGCAAGTAAGCTAACCCCTTGGAAGACAGACAGTGTCCATTCTCTGGCTGAGAACAGCTAACTTCACGTGGAAAAGCAGCAGAGGAAAAGGACTGGAAGGAAAACATCGCAACATACTAACAGTAACTATCCCTCCGTGTGCGCTCGTGGGGCATTTGTATTTTCTTCTTCTCCTTTCCAGAATTTTCTGATCTCTAAAATAAATATGTATGAATTTTGCCTTTTTACACGTAATGATACACCATTACGTATTTCGTAGATTATTTATTACATATAAAATATACAGTATATATTTTAACTCATTTGTTGCCTAAACTGGTAAGGACAATCCTTCTTCTTCATGTAACTTTGGGAAAACTGTTTACACAGAGGACCAGAGATCGAACCTCAGAGAGTGTGTAAGGAAAATGTGAAAAGCAGGCTCTGGAACCTCAGGGCTGACACTCTGTCCCTTCGGGCTCCACCTCACACCCCCAACGCTCTTCAGTGAAAATCATTTTTAAGGAAAGACATATAACAAGGGTAAAGAAGTTCGAGATGATGGCCACCGTTCATTGAGCTTTGCACGCATAACCACACCTCACTTTCCAACCCCAGGAAAAATAAGCATCAGTTGTCCTATTTTACAGATGATGAAACAGGGGCTCAGCCCAGTTTCTCAGTTTAGGGACTTGAGAGGCGCCCGTGTGCCTGGGCAGTGGGAGAAAGATCCGGCCTGGGGAGGGGGTCCCGTCCAGGCCTTGGGGAGAGATTTCTACTCCCGTTTGGAGAAGCAGCCGACCAGCCATCTTCCCGAAACACCTCCAGCAAAGGACGGGAGGAGGCCCCGCGCAACTCCACCAGCAACCCAGGGGAGCCACCCACGCCGTCTCGGCCAGTCTTTCATTTCTCCTTATTCTGTCAGCAGAGCTCATGTCATCTGGAAGGCTTCTTTCCACAGCAATGGATTTTTTGTGCGTGTTCCTGTAAGGAGCGGGGCACTGCAGGGAGTGAGGAAGCATGTGACACGTGGCCTTTGGCCTCAATGAAAGCCATTCTGATTTGCAGACGAGACCTATTGGCCACTAATCTAATCACTAGTGAATCACTAAGAGAAAGGGGTCAGGGAGAGAGGATAATAGGCTTCGAGCGTACTAGACAGCCGTGGCTAGAGAAGTTTGGACAGGAAACTAATAATTATTGAGCGCCCACTGTGTGCCAGACTCGCCTCACACACAGTGTCTTTCAGTCCTCCACCTCTGCGGCTTGTGGTCTCCCTGGGGCGCGAAGCCCCGAGGAGTCCGATGACTGGCAGGTTACCAGGAGAACAGATAACGCATGCGTGCCACATCTCTGCATGGTCACAGTCCCCAGGTGAGAAGACAGAGAGACTAAAGTTGGCACCCAATGAGCAGCTCTCCCGTGCACCTGCCTCTGAGAGGGCTCCCAGCATGCAGGACTTTGCAGTTTAACGTCAAGCTAGGGGCACCTGGGTGGCTCAGTCAGTTGGGCGTCTGACTCTTGATTTCGGCTCAGGTCATGATCTCAGGGTTGTGAGATCGAGCCCCGAATCGAGCTCCGTGCTGGGCATGGAGCCTGCTTAAGATTCTCTCTCTCCCTTGCCCTCTGCCCTTCCCCACTTCTCTCTCTCTCTCAAAAAAAAAATGAAAATGAAAGTGAAAAAAATGAAAAAAAATAAAGTCCAGCTAGTCCCCGGACAAACCAGGAGGAGTGGGTCACCGGACCCAACCTCTCCAAGCACAGCTAATGTGCTGCTCTTGTCTCCCCAGCCATGCGCACGCGCCACCCCGCGTGGTCCCCAGTGGGCAGGCTCTGGTACCAGCTAACACCGCCGTTATTGCCTCCTCGGTGTCAGGCACTTACCAGTTGTCTCATTTCATCCCCGGCACAGGTCTAGGGAGGAACTACAATGATCGCCTCCTGTCACCGGTGGGGAAACTGAGGCTGAGTCAGGTAGATGAGGTGCATACAGATAGTTCCGTAAAGCAGCTGCTGCCCACGATCAGGTTCAGAAAGGGGCTCCGCACTCTGCTCTCTGAAGTTTGCCCGAGTGAAGGGGCGGGGCGGGGGGAGTCAAAGAGGAAGGAAGGACGTTAGGGCAGAAGGAAGGGAAGGAAGAAGAGAGGGAGGAAAGCGGGGAGAGGGGACGGAAGAGAGAGGGAGAGAGGGAAGGAGGGTGAGAGACAGAGAGCACGCGTGACGGGGGAGACTTGACCATCCTCCCACAGAACACGCTCCATCTGGCAATCCCTTCCAAAGGATGCAGCCCCATCCTCCACTTGCTCCCCACTCTGCTCTCCTGGGGGGCTGACCCAGCACCAGCTGCAGCTCATCTTACTCCCCGCTAGAAATGAGAGTATTATCATATGATATTCATGCCTGATTTTATAAATAATTCATCTTTTTTTTTCTGCACGAAAGTAAAACGGCCTGAAGCTAGAACATTTAAAAGGAACGTTGGTGCCTTATTCATAAAAGAATCATGTGCTGGTTTGCCAGACAGTTTGTGAAAGTCCCGAAGCTAAAATACACCGAGTTCTGGGTCTATATTTAGCCTGGAAAAGGCCCTCCGATGTCTTTCTCAGTTCATGCTTGATAAGGGCGGTGTTATGCTTTCTCTGAATGTGGGCTTTCCCAAATCAGTTACATCCACAGAGGGAAATCTAAACGATAACTTGGCAAATAGCATATTTATAAAATCCAAGCCCCTAGTACACACACACTTTTTTTAACTCCACAAAAAAAAAAAAAATTATAAATAAAAGGATAATGGAGTCTAGGGTCAACCACAGCTATGGAAAATGAGGCCACAGATTGTGAATGTTTACGTGAGTCTTTTTCCCAAGGCTAACAGGGAGATGTCCTTGCAGCACAGCAATTCCAGAGCTGGAAATGCTTAGAAACGACTGCTAACCGCTAAGATTTGGGCCTCCAGGTTATAATGAATAAACAAAATCTTTAAAAAAAAAATACTAAGATCGCTCTTGCCATATTAACTCCAGAAGAACACACAAAGATTCATAATGTTGGTTGCCTGTGACATAGGATGACCAACCAGTTTGCTAGGGACTCTCAGTCTTAAACCAGAAAGTCCCAGGCAAAGCAGGACCAGTGGGTCACCACACCTATGCTGAGGGACTCTGGACTGCTGGGACAGAGCAGGGGAGAACACGGTGACTACACCCTTTCACGTGTTTGGAATATTGACCCATGTGAGTTTCTTACCCGTTCAAAAAAAAGTAAGTTAAAAATGTTCTGTCGAGAACTAATCACCATGCTGTGTTCTACACCAAGGTCAAGGTGATACCCTCCACTCTGCCACAGGAGTGGAAACCACTGAACTCCAGACCATGGTACGTGCCCCTTTGATCAAGTTTAATCTACACAACTAGGTAGGACTAAAACCTAATACCACGAAAAGCAACTGAGCTGGGAGACACCTACTGAAGCCATCGTCTCTAAAACTGACCCCCCAGTGAAACACTGACATGTTACATCATAGCACCTCTTGGAATTTGTGATAAGGAAATAAGAATGAGTGCAGACACTGAGCAACCGAAACATCTGTGGTGTTGTTTGTGATTGTAGAAAAAAACAACATAAATGTCTAATAGCAGCAGATTGCTAAAATAAATAATAGAATACCAGACAGTAGAATAATATGTAACTATTTTTTTTTTTAAAGAGGGCCTAGGGGTACCTTTAGGTGCATGAGTGGGGCCAGGGCGGGGAAAACGAGAGGGAGAGAGAGAATCTCAAGCAGGCTCCACGCCCAGTGCAGAGCCCAACGTGGGGCTCGATCTCACAGCCCTGAGATCATGACCTGAGCTGAAATCAAGAGTCTGGCACTTAACTGAATGAGCCACCCAGGCACCCCTAATATGGAACAATTTTAAAGATTTTTTTAAAGATTTTTATATTTTCAGTAATCTCTACCCCCAATGTGGGGCTCGAACTCACAACCCCAAGATCAAGAGTTGCATGCTCCACTGACTGAGCTAGCCAGGCACCTGAAGTGATGCTAAAGAAGAATCTTTTGTCCTGAAATATGTCCCTGATATATTAAATGATACATTAAATAATAGAATGTTAAAAGCAGATTACAAAATATGTAGGTTTTGACCCCATTTTCGTTAAGAAAACAGTACAGGGCCTGGATCTATTAAATACTATGGAAATAAATGAATGAACCAATGGTTATTTCATATCCAATTTTCCCACACAGCAGTCTGCACTATCATGACATGTGATAAAAAATGTTTTAGGGGCACCTATGTGGCTCACTCGTTAGGCGTCTGCCTTCGGCTCAGGTCATGATCCCAGGGTCCTGGGATCGAGCCCCGCATCGGGCTCCCTGCTCAGCGGGAAGCCTGCTTCTCCCTCTCCCACTCCCCCTGCTTGTGTTCCTGCTCTCGCTGTGCCTCTCTCTGTCAAATAAATAAAAATCTTTTTAAAAAAATGTTTTAATAGCATTTAAAAAAAATGTTCTATTAATATCAGGTGAGAGGGCTGTTTACTTAAATGAGTAGATCTCCAAGAGTGGCAAACGAGAGTGTATGACACCGAGGCAAAATGAACATCATTACATTTAAGTTCTGCTTTGTTTATGATTTCATCAGTTCCTAAAATATATACTCCAAAGGACTTTACTATTATTCACCTTAAGAACTCAAAATTTCCGGGCACCTGGATGGCTCAGTTAAGCATCTACCTTCAGCTCAGGTCATGATCCTGGGATCCTGAGATCGAGCCCCGCATCGGGCTCCCTGCCCAGCGGGGAGCCTGCCTCTCCCTCTCCTCCCGACTCGTGCTCCTTTTCACTAACTGTCTCTATCTCTCTCTCTCAGATAAATAAAATCTTGAAAAAAAAAAAAGAACTCAAAATTTTGCAAAGTTCTGTAAACACTCATTCTCACAACACCGGAAGGTAAGTGGGGCTCCCAAGGGTTGCTCCATTTCAAAGACTGGAGAATGGGGGCGCCTGGGTGGCTCAGTTGGTTAAGCGACTGCCTTCGGCTCAGGTCATGGTCCCAGGGTCCTGGGATCGAGCCCCACATCGGGCTCCCTGCTCGGCGGGAAGCCTGCTTCTCCCTTTCCCACTCCCCCTGCTTGTGTTCCCTCTCTCACTGTCTCTCTCTCTCTGTCAATTAAATAAATAAAATCTTTAAAAAAAAAAAAAAAAAAAGACTGGAGAACGGAGGCCTAGCAAGGCCCTCTAACTTGCCCAGGGTTGGACACGAGTGTGTGCAGGACTTCTCCTCCTGGGGCAGGCCTGTCCTTTGCTGGCCTACATCTGGCTAGTACTGTCAAACCATGGAAACACTGGGCCGTTGCCAGACAGAAATATTTCTATCAAAGTTTCTCAAGTGCCCCCTAGGAGAGCCCGCCAACACCAGTGATGACATAATATTGGCTGATGGAGCCCTCCCAGCCAATCCTGCTGCAGCACAAAGTGCCCCCCACAGAGAAACTGTTTATGGGACCTCAGTAGGCCACAAAGTCTCCAGGTGCATGATGTGGGGAGGGGCCCAAGCTCCGAGCCAGGGCTGGACCCTCTGTCCCCAGCTCCTTTGGCAGCGCAGGATTTGTCTTGTACACACCAAGATCACATTCATTCATTTTCTTCTCAAAACTGAAGATTTTGAGAGGCAAAGACCAGCTGGGCAGAACAAAACCAACTCCAGATTTCTTTCTCCAGGAAAGCAGAGTGTGAGGAGGGGGGCAGCTCATGCTCTGGATGGCTGTTTGTAAAATAAATGGCGACAGTGGGGGCGGACTCCAGCATGCTTGATGAGAACACACCAGCCACTGTCTCTGGGTGTTTCAGGGTCTGCAAGCGGGAGTCACCCCGCATATCCAGAGACACCCCTCCATGCCTGCCCCACTGTGATTCCCGCAACTGGCATCAGCGACCTCGCACTGAAGACCTGAATTAGGTTTCACATTTGCAAAAGTTCATGTTTTACTTCCAAGGCAGAGCTCTTTGAAAGACCAGGAGAGGGAAATGGTAAGTCTTGAGATGGTCCCAGGTGGCACCTCTCCCATTCCCCACACTGTGAACGCCAAACCTTCAGCCCCCTATGGATGCCTCCCCGCCCCACCCTGGGCCCTTCTATCTCCAAAACAACCTTGCCACCTGCTTCCCGGGAAGTGCTACTCTGCATCCCTACCCACCTTTCCTGGCTCCCCTTGTGTCTCAGGGCTGTGCCCTCCCCTTCAAGACCCCTCCTCCACCGTAACTCTGGATCCGGTCTCCTCCGTGTCCTCAAAAGCTTTGTTCCACCAACTGCCTCTGTTGTCTCCAGGATCGTCAGTCCCCTGCTAGATACTCCTGCTTCCAAAAAAATAAAGACACAGATGTAGTGAAAAGAAGGGCCATATGCACCCCCATGTTCATAGCAGCAATGTCCACAATAGCCAGACTGTGGAAAGAGCCGAGATGCCCTTCAACAGACGAATGGATAAAGAAGATGTGGTCCATATATACAATGGCCTATTACTCAGCCAGCAGAAAGGATGAATACCCAACTCTTACATCATCACAGATGGGACTGGAGGAGATGATGCAAAGTGAAATAAGTCAAGCAGAGAAAGTCAATTATCATAGGGTTTCACTTATTTGTGGAACATAAGAAATAGCAGGGAGGACATTAGGAGAAGGAAGGGAAAAAATGAAGGGAGGGAAATCGGAGGGAGAGACGAACCATGAGAAACTATGGACTCTAAGAAACAAACTGAGGGTTCTAGAGGGGAGGGGGTGGGGGGATGGGTTAGCCCGGTGATGGGTATTAAGGAGGGCACGTACTGCATGGAGCACTGGGTGTTATATGAAAATAATGGATCATGGATCACTACATCAAAAACTAATGATGTATTGTATGGTGACTAACATAATAAAATAACATTAAAAAATAAAATAAAATATAAAATATAAATATAAATAAAATAAAATAAATCCCTGAATTTTGGATGTCTCCCTCCTTGCTCTTCAATAACTCTTGCTGCTCCTTCCCTGAGCCTCTAAGTGGCATATGAGGATGCTGGGGCTTCCTGTCTCGGAAGTCTGCTCCCCGGAGGGCCGGGACCTCTTTCTCTCCAGTTTTCCCATCTTCCCTGTGACCTTCCTCTCCCTCTCTGGAGCTGCAATCCCTGCCTGTGGCTCAGTTGGCCAGGTTTCCACGACCCAGACCTCTTCTCACTGTGCACCCTCTCCCTGGGTCCTCAACCATGGCCCTAGCATTAAACGACTCTCAATGTGCCCTATGACTATTCTGAAGATCTTCTGATTCCAAAAACCTCAAACATGTCCAAAACTGGACTCTCACCTTCCCCCCAAACCCATCCTGCCTCCTGAGCTCCCTGTCTCTGCGGATTCCCTGGAGCCAGAAACCTGGGAGTCTCCCATGCTCTTCCCCCTCCTCACTGCCACATCGCCAAGCCCTTTCTCTTCTCCCTCAAAATGACGTCCAAAGCCATTCACATTCATCTGCTTATCTGTCTTCCTAATACACGTGGGTGCACGCACGCGCACACACACACAAACGCAATATCCATCAAATCAGGAATTGTGTCTGTTTTGTTTATAGCTGTATCCCCACCAGCCAGAAATATGCCTGGCACATAGTGAGTGCTCAATAAATGTCGCTCAACTAAATGAGCAAATATGCACAGACTTAGTTTATGTCAGGTAACATTGTGGTTAAGCACGCCTATTTAGGGGCGCCTGGGTGGCTCAAGTTCGTTAAGCGTCTGCCTTCAGCTCAGGTCATGATCCCAGTGTCCTGGGATCGAGTCCCACATTGGGCTCCTTGCTCAGTGGGGCGTCGGCTTCTCCCTCTGCCTGCCCCTCCCCCTGCTTGTGCTCTCTCTCTGTCTGTCAAATGAATAAATAAAATCTTTTTTAAAAATATTTTTAAGGGCGCCTGGGTGGCTCAGTTGGTTAAGCGACTGCCTTCAGCTCAGGTCATGATCCTGGAGTCCCGGGATCGAGTCCCGCATCGGGCTCCCTGCTCAGCAGGGAGTCTGCTTCTCCCTCTGACCTTACCCCCTCTCATGTACTCTCTCTCTCTCCCTCATTCTCTCTCTCAAATAAATAAATAAAATCTTAAAAAAAAATATTTTTAAAAAAGCATACCTATTTAAAGTCAGAAGGCAAGAGTTTCAACCTTGGCTTTGCGTGACGTATTAAACTAAATTAACTTAACCTGAGTCTGAACTTCCTGACCTATCATATGGGCATAAAAATAGCAGATGACTCAAGAGTTCACTGTCAGGGTTAAACAAAGGAACACACGTAAAGAGTTCATCACAGCGCCTGGTTCACATCAAGGCATCAATAGGCATCAATATGATTGCTGTCATCATTCCTTCCTGTCTTCGGATCCCACCTGTGTCAGAACAGCCTCCCAACCGGTCCCTCACACTCCAGGCTCCTCCCTTCCGGTGAGTCCCCATTCTACTCTCAGAACCGGAGTGATCTTTACAAATGTAAAATTTAGCATACTATTCCCTTGCCGAGTAACCTTGTAGGTGAACTTCACCTCTCTGAATCCAAATTCCGTAGTCTGGCCTCAGCTTCCCCACCCCCAGCTTCACCTACCCCCACCTCCTGCACCCCGACCTCTACGAATCTAACCTCCAAGCTATTGCCTCAGCTACTCCCTGGTTCTACCAGGACACCTTCTCTACCCTGCTCCCCTCCTAATCATTCTATAAATAAGACATAAACTCTTGGTGAAGCTTTTCCTGATCTCTTATCCACACCTCCCACCAACCCATGCAAACTTACTACAGCCCACTTACATCCCTCTACGACAGCTAGGGGGGACCAATTGTCCCAGTTCCCCCAGGACTGAGGAGTTGCCCCGAATGCAGGACTTTTGCTGCATTCCGTGTGCTAAACCAGAAAGTCCTGGGCGAACAGGAGCGTTTGGTCACCGTCCTAGCATCAGTCACCTTGTTTGGGAATTAGCTGTCTTTCCGATAAGATTGCAGAGCACAAATTTTGTCTTGCTTATCTTCATATCCCCAACATCTAACCCAGTGTCAGTCAGGCATGTTCTATGGTTCATATTCAGTAAATATTTGCTGAATGTGTTCACTGAGCTAACAGTTAATTGGGGCAGCAGAAGAGCTACCAGCCGTAACTCAAATCCTGTCCCCCTTCCTGCATGACCTTGGGCAGGTTATTACTTTTACTTATGTATTTGTTTGTTTGTCCCTGAATGATTTAGGGCAACTTCCTTGGTCTCACTGAGCCTGTTTGCTCATTTGTACAATGGAGATAATATCCATTTCATAGAGAAGCTGCAAAGATGAAATGGGTATATAACTCCTGGCACACAACCAGCTTTCAGTAAACTCTAGCTGCTATTACTATCGTTCTATTTATTATCTTGTAAAGAGTTAAGACAGTGCATTCAATAAAGGTTGTTCCCTTCCCCTCCCCCAGGCCCCATTAAATAAATTAATACAGGTGGCCTTAAATGTAATTTAACCCAGAAACAGCAACCCTTAAAACAGTGGTTGGCCACCTTGGCTGTACATGAGAACCCCCTAGGGAACTTTTATGAAGACTGATGCCCAACCCTTGACCAATTAATTCAAATCTCCAGTGATGACTCCACACATCAGCCCCTTTAGAGGGCTCCCCTGGAGAATCGAATAGGTGGCCAGGTTGAGAACCTCTGCCTTAGGGTCCCGAGTTCATCACTCTTTAAAACTTAATTGCTGTGCTAGGTCTTCCCAAACAGCTCTCCCTAACGTAGCTGTCGTCCGCAGTCAGAAGTTTTCCATTCCCTTTGTCCCTCTCTGCTGTCCTCAAGGCAAGACCTGGAGAATTCTCAGGCGACCTGAGGGGACCAGACAATCGCTTCTCCTGTTACCCAGCCCAGGCTGGTACCCTAGTTCCTAAAGCCCCGCACCACCTCTCAATCTCTCAGGAATTTAGAGAAGTGAGAAAGAGGTCACTTTATCTGTGTCTACCCTAAGGGTACCGATGGTTTTATTTTCTAGCCAGCATTTCTCAAACTGGGCTCCATAGGACATCTTGTCAGGGACCAACCAGTTCTGCATGGGGAAAAAAGTTTTGTTTGCTTTCTCAATCTGCTGATAATCTAAAATGTGACTATTGTACATTCTCTCGTCACCCCTTTATAAGAGACCTACTGCAAGAACTGAATGCCCCTGTTTGTGTTTTGGAACATAAAGGCAGTGCACACATACAGATCTGGAAGTAGTCCCAACAGGGGGACCAAGGTGGGAAACTTGAGTCCTCCCATGGCACCACAGAAGCAAAACAGACTCGAAGGGACCAGCAAGTAGCCTTAGCGTGGAACCAGCTGTAGAAAGACTTGCAGTTTGTGTTTTTCATGTTTGTAGCAGCTACTTAGCACTAAAGATACAGGTAAGATATTTTTTCCCATTCCCAAAAACAATAGGTAGAGAAATCCCATTTAAAGTAGATTTTAATAAGGCTGACAATATCTTTTAGTGATCTACAGGTTTACCAAGTAACACCTCATTAAAATCAGCAATTGGGAACTCCTTACTGGCTCACTGGTAGTTATATAGTGTCTCATTGTCCAGCATCAGCAAATACAGCCTTGATGTAATTGATACCATTTGTGACTTAATTTTATGAGAAGAGAGTTTTTGCACTGGTACTATTAAAGGGAAAATACAGAAACAGATTACAGAACTACACCCAAGGCTACATCTTTTCATTATTAAGCCAGCAATGGTGATTTATTTTTAGTACAGCCTTATCATAAATCCTATTAAAACAATGCTGTTGATTTAAGATGTTGTGCCTAGGCACTTTCTTTTGCTTTTAATTTATAATTTTTTTGTTTTATATGTGTCTAAGAGCTGTAAACATAAACAGTTTATATCTAGTTTTATTTTATGCTTAATTAAGAAATGACAAAAAATAATTCTAGTCTTTGTTGTCAGTCCTCAATGATCTTTTGCCTCCTGGTTTGGACACCTGTCCTGGCTATAGATCGGGATCATCTGAGGCACAGTCAGGTCCTGCCCCGGTCAAGCGGAGGTCCAAGACAGTGGTCTGGAGTGGAGGACACCTCCCTGGGCAAAGGTCTGCTTTGTCACCACAGGTGGAGATTACTTTGTCACTTAGCGGCCAAGTCATTTCACCACCACCCATACCCCTCACCCCACCCTCACCCCACCCCACCCCACCAGACCTCGGTTTCCCCATCTCTCTGACTCCACCGTTCAGTGACTCTGATTCTCTCACTTTTGTGTGACAGAAACTCTAGGTAGAGGAGAAAGCACAGCAGGGCTTGGGGTGAGACCCGGGTGAGAATTCTGATCCAGACATTGTCCTACGCTGAACACAACCTCTCTGAGCTTCAGGTTCCCTAATGTAAAACAGAGAGAAGAATGCTACTGTCATGAGGTGGTGCATAGATTGAGTGAGATGAGAAATATCTGGGAGGCACAGAACACGCCCCTTCCCAAAGGATGCTCAGGGAACATTCCATGCTGCCAGTAGAGTTCCCACTAATCTCCAGGGGGCTCTGGGCCTGCCAGGAAAGAGAATGGTTTTGTTTTGTTTTGTTTTGTTTTTAACCTCAGCCCATAACCTCCTTTCATCTAAATGAGGTCGTCCTGAAACTTCTCTAGATTTCTGAATATTTAGCCAGAGGATGCACAAAGGGAGATGGGGAATCTTGGGGAATGGTGGGAGAGTGGTCAGACTGAAGGTGGGGAGTGATGAAGCCCAAGGCTGGCCCTTTTATTGCTGCACAGAGTGGGAGACAGCAAGCCCCCTTCAGGAATAGGGAAGGTTTGGACTTGTCCCATCACAAGGCCATTGGAAGTGAGGCCCTCCTTTTCTGTGTATTTTTCAGCCACTTGTTTTAGGGTTTTTTTTTTTTAAGATTCATTTATTTATTGATTTGAGAGAGAGAAAGAGAGCACAGTTGGGGAAGGATAGAGGGAGAAAGAGAGACTCTCAAGCAGACTCCACGCTGCGCGCCGAGCCCAATGCAGGACTTGATCTCACGATCCTGAGATCATGACCTGACCCAAAATCAAGAGTCAGACCCTCAACCAACTGAGCCACCCAGGCACCCCTTTTCAGCTACTTGTAACTAAGCAAACCAGATTTGCATTTTTATCTTAGTAAGGTATAAATGACTGATCAAACACACACATCTGCCATGCTTGTTCACCCGTGTGAAACTAATTCATGGACTTCAAGCCCACCCAGGAATCATGGGCAGGGAGATCACTATTTATTACTAGGTCCCTCCTCACAGAAGGTCAACCTTGGGATGGGGAAAAGCCCCTTGCTCCTACTCTCTTAGGGAAGAGAGGCAACTACCTACTACTACTGAAGAGCAAGAGACTGCCCCAGCCCTAAGCCCAGAAACCCCAGATTTTTCTGAGCCCAGGTTCCCAGCACCTGGTGGTTGGGTAGGAAGGGGCTTCCCATTCAGCCAGGGTTCACAGAACCCCCACAATGTGAGCCCTCCTCCCTGGCAGAGAGTTCCTGCCACCTGGACTCCTGAGGGGACCCAAAAATATCAAATTCCATTTCCTGTTCTTCTCCTCACCTCCACCTGGCTGCTCCCAGAAATCCTACATAAAAGATCAGTTCTGTTCCATTCTGTAAGCTATTGTATTAGTTCATCAGTACTGCCGTAACCCAGTACCACGGAGCAGTGGCTTAAACAACAGACATTTATTGTCACACAGTCTGGAGGCTGGAAGTCCAAGATCAAGGTGTCGGTTTCTCCTGACGCCTCCTTCCTTGGTTGGCAGATGGCCACCTTCTCACTTTGCATTCACCCCGAAGTCCTTCCTCTGTGCGTGCACAGGTCAGGTCCAAATGCTCTTTTAAGAACACCAGTCATATTGGATGAGGACCCACCCTAAAGACCTCATTTTAATTTAATGACCTCTTTAAAGACATTATTTCCAAGTGTGGTTGGAGACAATGAGGTATGGGAGGATAGGACTTCAACGTAGGAATTTGGAGGTTGGGAGGCAGGGACACAATTCAGCCTAGAACAGCCTATATTGTGAAGGTCAATTTTATGCATCAATTCAGCTAGGCTATGGTGCCCAGTTGTTCAGTCATACATCAGCGTAGATGATGCTATGAAGGTATTGGATGTGTTTAACATTTAAATCGGTAGATTTTGAGTAGAGTAGATTACCCTTCATAATGTGGGCCTCCTCCAATCAGCTGAAGACCTTAAGCACGGACTAAGGTCCCCCAGAGAAAAAGGAATTCTGCCTCCAGAGTGCAACACAAAAAATCTGCCTTGGACTCAAGATTGCAACATCTCCTCCTGTCCCAATTTCCAGCCTTCCAGTTTGCCCTCCCTGCAAATTTCAAATTTTTCAGCCACTACAATCTCATGAGCCAATTCCTTACAACAAATCTGCTTCTCATCCTGTTCAACAGGAGATATATATATATAAATCTTCTTTATTCTATTTCTCTGAAGAACCCTAATAATACAGATATTCAATTCCAGTACTCCTGTATTACAATAATTATGATTACATTAGCATGGGGTTAATTGTGCGGTAAGCTTCCTTTTATAAGACCAAGTCCCAGGGGCGCCTGGGTGGCTCAGTCGCTAAGCGTCTGCCTTCGGCTCAGGTCATGATCCCAGGGTCCTGGGATCGAGCCCCGCATGAGGCTCCCTGCTCCGCGGGGAGCCCTCCTCTCCCTCTCCCACTCCCCCTGCTTGTGTTCCCTCTCTCGCTGTGTCTCTGTCAAATAAATAAACAAACTCTTAAAAAAAAAAGAACACCCAGTCCTGTTTTTATACGCTTGGTCTTCATCCTTAATACTCAGAGCAATAGTCAGCACCCTTCCAGTAGCAAGTCATAGCAGTTCCCTCACTCGGGCTTGAGCACAAAAGGATTTTGTTAGCTCCAACAAGGGAAAATCCGGGAGAAAATAAGGCATAAGGCACTTCTGGATCCAGGAGGTCAGGCTGCGTCACCACTGAGATCCCACTTTGTCTCCTACCTCTGCTTTTCTCCACACCGGTTGCCTTCTCCCACAGGTTCTCCCCGCCATCATGGTGGCAAGATGGCGGGCCAAAGCCCCACCCCCAAACTGGGAGATCCTCCCCTCTCAGCAACTCTACTGGAAAAAGTAATTCTTTAGTCTCCAAGAACTCTAACACAAGTCCCCAGACTGGATCTCATCAGATAAACTTAGGTCATATGCGCATTCCTAAAACAATCATGGCCAGCAATGGGTTTAAATATGGGCCCATTATCTGGTTCTGGAAAGACCTCTGAGGATTTCTGAGAAAGGTTTTTCTCCCTCCATGATAAGAGACAGGCTTGTGAGAAAAAAGCTTTTGATCCTTTGCCTTCTTGCTTTGGAGGCTCTCAGGTGAGAATGGGACACATGAAGCTGTTACAGGAGACTCTCTCTAACCCTAAATCACAAAAATATTCTCCAACATCAATTTCTATTCACTTTGTCATTTTATGGGGCACCTGGGTGGTTCAGTCAGTTAAGAGTCTGCTTTCGGCTCAGGTCATGATCCCAGGGTCCTGGGATCAATCCCTGCATCAAGCTCCCAGATCAGTGAGAGGTCTGGTTCTCCCTCTCCCTCTGCCTCTGCCCCCCACTCGTGCTCCCTCTCTTTCTAATAAATAAATAAAATCTTTGTTAAAAACTTTGTCCTTTTACCTTTAAATTGTACATATTTCATTCATCTGGAGTCTACCTTTGTATGTGATATGATGTGGGATCCTGTTTTCTCTTTCTCCATGTAATAAGCCAGTTTTCCCAACACCTTTCTATCAGACAGCCCATTCTTTTCCCCTTGATTTCGTGGATTAAGTCCCCATATACACCTGGCTCCCTCTAGAGCTTTCCTCTCTGTTCCAGTGGTCCATCCATTCTTCCATAAGTCCATTCCATATTGTCTTTATTACTATGGCTTTGAAGTTGTCCCAACATATGGTGGGCATACTTTCTCCCCATTCTTTGCTCTTTTTCAAAGCTTGTTCACTTTTTTGTGTTCCCTTATTCTTCCTTATGTTTTTATAGCTTATATTGGTTTAAATAGTTTATATTTATAGATTATTGAATTCATCAAAAAAATCCAACTGGAATTTTATTGGGGTTGTACTAAGTTTACAGATTAATTAAGAGAAATTTAACATCTCTATAATATTAAATTATCAAATCAAGAGCACAGACTGTGTCTCCATAGATGAACCTCTATGATTTGTCAGAGTTTACTTTTTTTCCAGAAACATCATGTGTATTTTTCAGATATGTTAGTACCTAGATACTTGTTGATGTTGTGAATTATATCTTATTCTTACTAAAATTTCTGATGGGATATGACTGGTATTGTTTCGTTTTGTTTTAAGTGATCTCTTATCCAGTAAAATCTTGCTGAGTTCACTTATTAGTTCTACTGGTTGATCCTGCTGGATTATCTAAGTAGATATTTAGATCATACATAAACAGTTTTATTTCTTCTTTTCCAATCCTTTCTTCTCTTATTTTCTTATCACCTTGACCAGTAGTTCCATTCTGTGTTCTTTTTTAAGATTTTATTTTTTTGAAACAGAGAGAGTGAGGGCAGGGTGAGGGGCAGAGGGAGAAGGAGAATCAGGCTCCCTTCTGAGCAGGGAGGCTGATGTGGGGTTCAATCCTGGAACTCTAGGATCATGACCTGAGCCGAAGGTAGACGCTTAACCGACTGAGCCACCCAGGCGCCCCACCATTCTGTGTTAAACAGCAACAGAGTAGGAGTATCTTACAGTAATGTCTCCAACTACTTTAGTGGTGAAATCTTGAGCAAATTTCCTCACCCAGCCTGACTCTCAGTTTCCCCAGCCAATAAACCTTTGTCGTGGAGTTGTGACAATCATGATAATAAACCCAAAGTTCGTGGGACCCAATGGGTGCCAAAGCATACAGCATAGCTTTACTAATCCCCCTAATAAAGACATGAGCCATCCACTCCTTTGTATGCCAGTCCCACTGTTACAGGGAGTTGTACCATTTAAAATACATAGGCTATCTAGGGGCAGCTGGGTGGCTCAGTGGGTTAAGTGTCTGACTTCGGGCGGGTCATGCTCTCAGGTCGTGGGAGCCCCAGGATCGAGCCCTGGGATAGAGCCCTGAGATGGGCTCTGTGCTCAGCGGGGAGTCTGCTTGTCCCTCTCCCTCTGCCCCTCCCCCCATTTGTGCTCTCTCTGTGTCTCTCTCAAATAAATAAAATCTTTTTAAAAATAAATAAAATAAATAAATAAAATACATAGGCTATCTACAGTAGAGAGATGGCTGTTTTTATTTGCATCTAAAATGAATATTTTATAAGAGTGGTGAAAAGGATTTCAGCCCCCTACCCACGGCAAAGTTGTTCACTGAAAGTATTAACCAAGTATAATGGAGTAAATTAGCAATAGCAGCACCAGAGGGATTGATCACCCTAACTTTTCATTCTAATTTCATAATGTATGTGTCAGCAAACTCATTATCAACACATTTTAAAATAAGCTCTCATGATCAGTGATGGTGGAGAGACCCTGGAATAAACTGAATTTCTTATGTTCTAAACTGACGGGCAATGATTAAAAAAAAAAAAAATAGCTGTGTAATTTTTTTATTTAACCCAAATATTTTGGTGAGGAAAACACAATTATTTGTTATTTGTCATAGGTAAAGTTTTAATCTTTATATAGTAGATCAGTGCTTAAAATAGGATAATATAAATGAAATAAATTCTAAGTTTTATTCAATCCTTAAAAAATGGTACAAGCCATCCGGCAATTTTCTTTATTAAATTAGATTTTAGCTCCACTAATTGTCGATACATCCTTGTGCTGGTGGGTTGGTCTTTCCCCCTGAAGATGCGTACTGAAATGCTGATAAATGGATCACTAATAGTAATTATAAATATTCTGGGGATGTGATTTCAAAGCTCTGATTTTCAGAAAACTGCATATTTTTTGCTCTATTTGGGTGAAAGCATGTTTGTAATAACAACTTAGCAATAAAAACCATCTTTGAAAACTATTCTGTTCTTTGATGTGACTGCCCGGACTTTTCTCATCACTGATGGTGAGGATTTTAAATAACATTTGCACAACTTGGACAGATCTTCTTTCTGCTTGAAACTGGGGTGATTTCGCAATCCCCCTTAGTGACATCACGTTGAACAGAACAGCAATAAATACAATTCACTCCCAGTGTGTTCATTCCTCACTGCGGCTGCCGGGTGCTTACAGCTGTGGAGATGCGAGTATGATTCCCCTACACTGACAGTTCTGATTCTCTGATCTCAGCACTTTTCCTCTGTGATCCTAAGCTGGAAAATTGTTTTGTATATGAACTACCACAGTACATTTCAAGCGGAACTGTAGAATTACAGTTTTGAGAAATTACCTTTCTTATCAACCATCTGTATCCCTCTCCGCCCTATACCGTCTCCACAAAACACAGATCGAATGAGGTATACAAAGAATTGTGAGGTATTTTAAAGCTTATATTAAGTGCCTACTGCATGCCTACCACACTGAAAGGGGATTTAGCATTATGGTATCATTAATGCTCTTGTGAAAAAATATTTTGTGAGATACCTTGGTCTCTGCCCCTGGTTCCTGGCACAGAGCTCCTAAAACCCTTGTGATTTCCTGGGGGATAGGCGTGTCTTTTGTTCTCATGAGGTAACTTTGGGTGGGTTCCTGGATAGCACCCAGGTAGGGGTCCCCAGAAAGACCCAGCCATGATTAGAAGCTTGGAATTTTCATTCTCTTGAGAAGGGACGGGCTGAAAACGGGAGTCAAGATCAATCATGCCTACGTGATGAAGCCACCATAAAATCCCAAAAGTACAAGGTTCAGAGAGCTTCCAGATTGGCAAACACATCCACATGGGAGGGAGGTGCACCCCAAATCCACAGGGACAGAGCTCCTGTGCTCTGGACCCTCCCAGATCTTACCCTATGTATCTCTTCATCTGGCTGTTCATCTGTATCCTTTATCATGTCTTTTAAGAAACTGGTAAGCCTAAGTGTTTCCCTGAGTTCCGTGAGCCGCTCTAGCAAATAATCAAATCCAAGGCAAGAGGAGATCACGGGAACCACTGGTTGGCAGTGACTTCAGACAGAGGATGTGGGTAACTCGGGGACTACTGCTTGCAACTGGCATCTGAAGGAGGGGGCAGTCTCCTGGGACTGAGCCCTTAACCCATGGGATCTGTTTCCGGGTGGATAGTGTCAGGATTGAGTTAAGTTGTAGGACACCCCGCTGGGGTCACACAGACCTGCTTGGTGGGAGGGAGCCCCATACATCCAGGGTCAGAAGTGCTGGAAGTGTGGCCATGCATGAGAGTGCAGGAGACACAGAAGGACAGGGTCTCTCTAGGACATCTCCCAGTGACCCTGCAGATGGCTAACAGCGATCACCATGACAAAGTCACCGATAATGGCTATTGAGGAAGCACATGACGATAGATGAGAGCATGGTCTGGAGTCAGGAACCCTGTCTTCAATATCAGCTCTGCCACTTGAGTGTGTCCCCCCCGGTTCCTCAGCCTCTCTGTGCTCTGGTCCCCTTGTCTGTAAGACAGGAACAATAGTAGCGCTACCTCAAAAGGCCCTTGTGGAGATGAATGAGATGATGCAGGTGACACTCTCCATGGGTTACAAATTGTCTTCAGCTGGAACAACCTATGATCTTGTACTTTCCTTAAGAAAAGCCCAGAGGGGGGCGCTAGCAGGCACCAGCTCCGCAGCTGAGGTCCCCAGGGGCCACTGCTGTTGTCCCCCAGTCATGGTCAGACCCCAGTAGGAAGTAGGAAGGTGGGCTAAGGCAGGACTAAAGGACCTGGCTCACTCCAGTCACCCACCCTCCAAACACCTTTCCAGAATCTTCTCAGTATCTGGGCTCTTCACCTCCCACTCTCTCCTCAGCCTCCACCATGGCTCCGGCCCATCCTCCCACTGAAACAGCTCTTTCTCAGCTTACTCAGGACTCCACATTGCTAAGTTAAGCGGACATTTTTCATTCCTCATCTCTCCTGACCTCTCCCTCTCTCTCAGCAGACCAAGGTCCCCTCCTTGAAATACATTCTTCTCATGGCCTCTATGACATGGCGCTCTTTGCCTCTCTTCCTGCCTCTCTGGTGGCTCCTTCTGTCCCCTGAGCATATTCCTTCTCCTCAACCCAACCCCAAAGTGCAGGTCCTCAGGCTGGGCCTGGACGGTCTGCTGATTCGCCCACTGTCTCTTCTTAGGCCGCCTCAGCCACACCCCAAGTTTAATTTCCACCCACATGCTCCCAATGCCCAGCTTCCCCTCTGCAGCCCAGACCTCTCTGGCTCCAGACCTGAGCATCCACTCCCTGCCCAAATCTTCATGGCTTGTTCCAAAGGCTTCTCACACTCAAAATATCCCAGAGAGTGCCCATGGTCCCCTAGGCCTTAAACACTCCTCTCCATCACCACTACACTTCAAGCCCAGCTCACTCCCCATGGTCCCCTGCCCAGGGAATGGCCCATGGCCTATCCAGTCAGGCAAGCTAAAAACCTGGGCATCACCCTCGACTGCCTCCTCACTCTTTCTTTCCATTTCCAAACCAGAAAAAGGCCCTGGAGATTTTTTTCTCCTAAAGATCTCACAAGTTCACCAACTTGATCTCTGTCCTGCTCTAAGTCACCCTCATCTCTCACTGGGATATGGCAACAGCTTCCTCACTAGCCAGCTTGTGTCTGTCTGTCTTGTTCCAACATGGTGATATGAAACTGAATAAAGGAAACCTCATTTAAAGTGGAGTCAGGAGCATATCTAATAAAGGGTTAGTATCCAAAATACATAAAGAACTTATAAAACTCAATATCAAAAAAATTATAATAATCATCCAATTAAAAAATGGGCAGAAGATATGAACATTTTTCCAAAGAAGAGGTTCAACATCACTCATTATCTGGGAAATGCAAATCAAAGCTAAAATGAGATACCAACTCATACCTGTCAGAATGGCTAGAGTCAAAAACACAAGAAACAAGTGTTGGCAAGGATGTGGAGAAAAACAAACCCTAATGCACTGCTGGTGGGAATACAAACTGGTGCAGCCACTCTGGAAAACAGTGTGGAAGTTCCTCAAAAGATTAAAAATAGAAATACCCAAGATCCGTGAAAAGAGGTTCACGTGAAAAGAGGTGAAAAGACACGTGAAAAGAGGTTCACGTGAAAAGAGGTTCAACATGAAAGAGGTTCAACATCACTCATTATCTGGGAAATGAGGTTCCCACGTGAAACCTGACACGTGAAAAGAGGTTCAACATCACTCATTATCTGGGAAATGCAAATCAAAACTAAAATGAGATACCAACTCATACCTGTCAGAATGGCGAGAGTCAAAAACACAAGAAACAAGTGTTGGCAAGGATGTGGAGAAAAACGAACCCTAATGCACTGCTGGTGGGAATGCAAACTGGTGCAGCCACTCTGGAAAACTGTGGAAGTTCCTCAAAAGATTAAAAATAGAAATACCCAAGATCCAGTAATCACAATACTGGATATTTACCCAAAGAATACCAAAAAAAAAAAAAAAATGTTAATTCAAAAAGATACATGCACCCCTGTGTTTACTGCAGCATCATCTATAATAGCCCAATCATGGAAGCAGCCCTAGTGTCAACTGATAGATGAATGGATAATGATGATGTGGTATAGATACAATGGAATATTATTCAGCCACAAAAAGGATGAAATCTTGTCACTTGCAGTAACATGAATGTATCTAGTGAGTATAATGCTAAGACAAATACCATATGATTTCACTCATTTGTGGAATTTAAGAAACAAATGGGTATAAGGAAAAAAAGAGAGACAATTCAAGAAGCCGACTCTTACCTATGAAGAACAAACTGATGGTTCCCAGAGGGGAGGTGGGTGGGAGGATGGGTGAAATAGGTGAAGGGGATTAAGAGCACACTTACCATGATGAGCATTGAGTAATATATATAATTGTTGAATCACTATATTGTACCCCTGAAATTAATATAACATTGCACATTAATTATGCTCGAATTAAAATGTTTTAAAAATAATTAAAAAGGGGCACCTGGGTAGCTCAGGTTTAGCAACCGACTCTTGATTTTGACTCAGGTCATGATCTCAGGGTCCTGGGATCGAGCCGCATGTCAGGCTCCCTGCTCAGTGGGGAGTCTGCTTGAGATTCTCTTTCTCCCTCTCCCTCTGCCCCTCCCTCAACTCTCTCTCTCAAATAAATAAATATTTTTGAAAATAATAAATAAATAAACGAACAAATTTTTTAAAAATAAATAAAATGGAGTCAGGCGCCAGAAGGGGGAGCTCTCATGCCCCGCCCCTCAACCGCAGACCCAGCAGGAAGAAGCCAATGTCACTACTCCAGCAGGAGGAAGGAAGAATTTCTCCCTGCCCAGCAACAAATTCAGCCAATGAGAAAAGTCACCAGCCTGAACTCTTGCTTTCCTCCAGTGGACTTTTATTCAGAATAGCCCCTCCAACTTCTTCCTTTTCTCTATAAAGTAACATTCCTCTCCTTTGATCCCTGGACTTGCCTGTGGCTTTAGCTATAGCTTGCTTGTCCTGAACTGCATTCCTCTGCTCTTCCTGAATAAACCCATTTGCTGATAAAATAACTGGCTGTTTTACTTTTAAGGTCAACAGTAGCCATGGAGATCTTTTCAATCGACAAATTTGATCATGTCACCATCACCAACTCATAACACCTGTCTGCTGCACTTAAAATCTTTCAGTAGCTTCTTCTTTCTCTTAGGACAGAGGCCAGAATCTGTGACATAACCTATAAAGCTGAGTGATGGGGACCTGCCTAACTCTGGGAACTCATCTGGCACTGTGGGCTCTACATTCCATGCTGTAGCCATAAGGGCCTTCTTTCTAGTCACTAAACCTTTCCTGTTCTCTCTGCCCTTGGAGTGGCAATGAGACCAGGCCCCTAAAGTGGAATACAGTGAAGAGAGTTGGGACAGAGGAGACCAAGTTGCTGAAAGGCTATCATGCAGAGTGAGCCACCCATATGGATAATGAAGTTGACCAGGATGACGGCAAGAAGTGGAATGGAGAAGACTCGGGTCACCTGCCCAAGGCCTCAGCGGATGTGCAGAAGAAGCCCCAAAGTGTACACACCAAACATGGCCATAGAACTGTGAGATATTCCAATGACATGAGCCTTATAGCACTGAGAGTTTCTCACTCATGAAGGGAGGTGGGAAAGCAACCATGAGGAGCCGGGAGAACGCTGATCCATCCCCTGCCCTGTCCTTCCTCCAGAATGCAGGATACCACAAGAGAAAGAGAAGCCTCCACTCAAGAGACACACAGGGGAATAGAGTCTCTAAGCTGTCCCACTCGGCCCTAGGCCCCATCTCCCCTTTCTGCACCCTCCCTCTTTCCCCACCTTCTTTCTCACTCCTCGTTGCCTGGTGACCTCCCCAATTAAATAGGGATCATAACATTGGCCTATCATACAGGCCAGTGAGGGGACATGTTCAAAGATGCTCACTGTAGTGTTGTTTTGTGGTAGCAGGAAGTTGGCAGCCATCCAACAGTGGAGAAAAGGGTTTGTGCCGTGCAGAGAATACACACTATAGAACATGGTGCAGCACTTGGAAAAAGCAGACTGGACATGCGCAAAAATATGGATAAAGTATAGAAATGTAATGCGCCTAGCACCCAGGCTGTGGACTCTAAATACAATCTCCCACTAATCAGAACCAGGGCTCCTTGAAGAAACAGCTGACTCCATGTCTGGGGCCATAAATATATAAGATGATCCAGAAATAGCTTATCCTACCAGGCAGCAAGGAAGCTATCAAAGACTAATGAGGTAGTGTCAACAATGACTAAAAAATGAAATCCTGCAGAGGCTCCCATTTGCCAAAGATGGGACAACTTGAACATCAGTATGAATGACTGTAAACAATTGAAATAATCAAATATGTTTAAATAAATGAGTTTATAATCTTATTTTTTAAACTTATTAATTTATCTTTAGGGGAACTAGCTCATTATTTTGAAAATTGATAAGTAAAGGAAAGAATCAAGCACTATCTTGCTTTTCCTATACAAACTGTATCTCAAGGTAGCTAAGTTTCTCTTTATAAAAATAGTCCAGCTAATAAAAAAAGAAGGAATGACAAAATTAGATTATCATTATTTTGAAACCCCTAAGGAAATCATGGACCTAGGCATTGCTCACCAACACCACTAACATCACAGAGACAACTAGACACTAGGTGCCTCTTGATAGAAGTCCATAACTTCACCTGTGAAGTATTTCTTGCTCAAACAACAACAACCGTGAATCTGATCAAGTTTCTAGACCTCACTACCAATTTACAGGAAATAAAGAGGGCATAGGAACATATGAGAAAACACCACAGAAATACAATCACCAGACTTTGGAAAACTTCATGAAGATAAACACTCTGATCTTCAATAAATAACTATTTAGGAACAGAGGGCAGAACCATAAATTAAGGGACGCCTGTGTGGCTCAGTCGGTTGAGCTTCTCCCTCTGCCTGCCACTCCCTTACTTGTGCTCTCTCTCTCTCTCTCTTTCTCTGACAAATAAATAAATAAAATCTTTAAAAAGAGAACCATAGATTTAAAGAGATAAGAGACATATCAACCAATCACAATGTATAAATCTTATTTGAATTTTAAAAAATTACAAGACAATTGGGAAAATTTGAACAATGACTGAATAATTGATGATATTGATTATTTCTAATTTTTAGGTATGATAATATATTGATTATATAATTTAATGATTATATTTTAGAGGTATATACAAAATATTTATCAATGGAATAGTATGATGCTGGGACTTACTTCAAAGTTATCTGTGAACAGTGGGAAGGGATGATGGTACAGATGAAACAAAACTGGCCACAAGTTGAACCTGACTCTGTGCACAAG
This sequence comes from Eumetopias jubatus, assembly GCF_037043125.1. Lineage (NCBI taxonomy): Eukaryota > Metazoa > Chordata > Mammalia > Carnivora > Otariidae > Eumetopias > Eumetopias jubatus. Next base: position 128,976,843 of record NW_028274813.1, read on the forward strand.
TGTATATACACTCAAAGTGTATATACAAGTGTATACACAACCTGACTGTGCACAAGTGTATATACACTCAAAGTGTATATACACTTTGAGTGATGGGTACACTGAAGTCTGTCACACTCTTCTACTTTTGACACTGTTTGAAATTTTTGCACAATAATAAACACTGGGGTGCCGGGGTGGCTCAGTCGGTTAAGCATCTGCCTTTGGCTCAGGTCAGGATCTCAGGGTCCTGGGATTGAATCCTACATTGGGCTCCCAGCTCAGCGGGGTCTGCTTCTCCCTCTCTCTCTGGCCTTCTCCCCGTTCATGCTCTCTCTCTCTCTCTCTCTCTGAAATAAATAAAATCTTAAAAATAAAAAATAAATAAAATAAAATATAAACACCAAAAAAATAATACAAATAAAAGGACATATGTCAAACATTTAAAATGGCTGCCATTATGAGAATTGGAGAACGGACATATAGGATAAGATAAAAGGGTATAAAAATAACTGAACCAGAAAGCGACATTATACTGACCAACAATAAGGTGTCGTTAACTCAACCCTCTGTCTCTGAGGTCAAAGAAAGTTCTTTCACACATTTGTGAGAATTCAATGAGGTATGTGGTTATTGTTGCTGGCATAGTGCTTGGCACACCAGAGGTCCATAATAAGTATTAATTTCCCTCTGTTCCCTCTACCTTCCACCATCTTCTTGCCCTGCCAATGAATAAAAAAGGATCATCTAAGTTAATTCTCTTTGAGATACTAAGCACTGGTAACAACTTCATGTCTCCTCAGCAGAGGCTTTCCAGACAGTGCAATACTTAAGAAATTAATCTCCACTAAGTGAAATTCCTGCATGTGACAAAAATTTCCATTTACTTAGTGCCGAGCCCTAAAACAAGAGGGCCAACAGTGTCCATTGTGAGGGTGATCTCGGGAGGGCTCAGATCTGCCTAACCAGCCCATAACTCTTGAGAGTGGTATTCTGGTTCGTTGCCATCCCCTGTCTTCTAAATCGAACATGTTGACACTAAAAAGCACACCACCTGCTAGTTCATCCCAGGAATCAGAGAACTCCGGGTAGCAGCCTGATCTTAGATGAGCATCAAAGTGAAATATTTATGTGCTGAGTTTTGCTCTTCCATCTCGCTGGAAAGATTCCCATCGCATGCCCCACCCCAATCGCCACCGGAAGCCAACCTCTACCATTTCTCTCTCTCTGCCTCTATGGTCATGACTGCCGTGTTCCTTCCAAGCAATATATAAACTTTTAATTCAAAATCATGTTCTGGGTGACTGGCTTACTGGGAATCATCCAGAGGTTGCCAATGACTCAGCCAATAAATTTGAGGCCCAGCAATTGACTTGGGAGTCAGTGGCGCCTGACAACTGCTTGACAGCAGAAGGTGAAAAGCAGCAGAATTCTAACATTGGTTTATAATAGATAAATCCTCCTGGTCCAACTCACAGGAGCTGTTGGAGTGAAAAGTAATTAGCAGTGTTCCTGGCTGCAGCTTGGCCCCAACAGGTCAAAATTAAGGTCAGCTGTAATCAGAGGGAAGGACATTTCACCATCTGAATAAAGCCTCGCCAATCAGGGTACACATCTTTCTCTAGCACATTCCATGTGTCCATCACCACACTAGAAAACAGCAAGAGTCACTCACTCTAACAGACCTCTGCTTTCAAAATTGTAATAATCTTGCGAGAGATACAATACAGAGAATTAGACAGAATAATGTGAGACAGTAAACTAAGTAACCATATAACTACCGGGCATCCATTCTTGTCTAGAATTACTTTTCCCACCTTTATTGGGAAGGCCTGAATTCTACAAGTTCCCAATGCCACTGCCTACACAGAATCCTCCTCTGGTGACTTATCGTGGCACTCACTTTTCTGGCACTACCCCTCTGAGGTAGCAGCCTGGGAGCCCCAGACTCCCTGGGCCTCCTGCTCTTTGGCGCTCAGAGGCAGGAGTCAGCCCTATCTCAGCCAGCTCCTCATGTTTTAGAGAGGAAGATGAAAGAGAAGTCAAGGTGTCTTCCGAGCATGTGTCCACATTGGGGTAAGAACTGGATGAATTCCTCCCACCACCTCCTTGCTTCTTATTTTGAGCAGATGCCCCTGTGCACATTATCAGGAGCACTGATGGGAACACATACCTGATAAAATCATCCAGGAGCATGGGCAAGAAGCTTTCCCTTCTACCACGGGACACAGACAACATCCCGAGTCATTAATCCCCCCACCAACAGGCTAGGATTAGACTGTGCTGTGTCTGGACCACTGAGCCACATTTGTATTGTTGGGTACAATGTCAGAATCGCACAGCTCAGAGGTCTAATATCTGTCACAAACCGTTCCTGGACTCATTCTTCTCTCCCCTCGTTCCAAGCCTTCTGAGCAAGCAAATGAGGGCTTTCAGCCGTAAGTGATTGAGTTACCTAACCAAACTGACCAGAAAAGGGTGGAAGCAAACAAAATAAAAGCTAAAATTTGAATTTAGCCAAAGGAATTATACAGCAGGGAATGACTTTTCAGTATGAGAAAGCCAAAGGTAGATGTTACGAAAATTAACTTAGGCATTTTTTATGCATCAGGAGCTCACTGTTAGCTAAAGTGGCTTGGACTCTTGTTTGGGGCATTGTCTTTAGAGACAGTGAATGCTGAGGGAATTCAGGACACCTAGCATGGATGCGTGACACAGACCATGAATTGGCTGTCTCCATGCTCATCTACTTTGTCTTTGAACACCATGATGAAGCACAACCCAAGAACAAAAATCTCATTTTTAAAAATCCATTACTTAGGATAACCACTGTACCTGTTAGCATGGCTGTTGCTTTCCACTCAACACTCCCATCCTCACCAACCCCCAACCCTCTCCTCAGTCCAAACATGACCATGGCCTTCTCCTGGACAGCTCCACCATCATCACCTTGAGGGCTCAGTGTAGCCAAAGGAAGTGAAGTCAGCCAGAGGGTCCACAGGGGAAGAAAAATACAACTGAAAGCAGAGGAGGAGGGTATCAGCAGCCATGTGTGCATATGTGACCAGCAACACCACTACTATCCTTTCAGTAAGAGACCTGGGATGGTTTGAGGTCCATAGAGCACGTGAACATTTTTTTTTTTGCGAAGATACTTGAAATATGTTTAATAATAAAAGGCCACCGACATTCTCTTTTTATTTTTACTTGCATTCACTCTGCAGAATTTACTCCCGGGCCGTAAGTTTTTGTTTCTTCAGTTTCTTCTGGGATATCTTTTTCTTCTGTGCAACCTCCTCTTCTGGTTTAGGAACAATCTGCTCTTTTTCAGTAAGGATCATCTCAATGTGGCAGGGAGAGTTCATGTATGGCTTAATCCGACCATGAGCCCTGTACGTTCTACGCCGCATCTTGGGGGCTTTGTTCACCGGGATGTGCTCAATGACCAGAGAATCAACATCTAAACCCTTAAGTTCAGCATTACTCTCTGCATTTTTAAGCATGTGCAGTAAAAATTCAGCACTCTTCTTGGGCCACCAACCCTGTGTCCAGCCCCACTGTTTGGCATGGGCACACCTAACCAACTCCACCATTGTAGCGATGGAATGGCACACACTGCTTCTGTAAAGTGACGTCTTTCAGATACTCGGTGGCTTTTCAGATATGCATACCCTTGATGGCCTGGGCAGTTTCACGTACGTTCTTAAAGTGAACACGAAGATTTGAACCTCTTGATTTACATGATCTCGTAGGGTTTTCTGGGTCAAGCGAATAGCGAACCATTTTCAGAGGTCACCTCAGGCCGCTTGGGGGAAGAGCAGTACATGAATATTTTATATATTTATAATTATTTGCATATTTGTGTATATGTTTTAATATATTTTATGCATATAAAAATGCTTCCTATTATGTATGTGAATCTGAGTTTAATAAGTCAGACTGGATGAAGAAATCAAGGTTTTGGTGGGGAGCCCTGGGGTTTCAAGTGGGGAGCCATGGGGTTCAATGCTGGAGGGAGGAAAGTTACCAGGAGGACTGAAGAAGGTTGAGGTTTCTAGGAAATCATGCCCCTTCTCTGGTCTGTAGGAGTCTGTCTCTGTCTGCTCCTGCCTCCACACCCCCAGCCCCTACTTCTCTACGGGTCCCAGTCATCCTCTCTCTTCCTCTACTGTTACTTTTCCTTCACACGCGCAAGCAATCCATCATCATTCTGCCATTGTTATGGACTTCATCATCACTGGTTTCTTAGGTTGCCAGTTGAAAATTTTTTATGTAAAAGAAATATCTGTAAATCATCACATTTTCCCATTGACTTCCACTGCCATTTCAGAAATATCATCCCACAGAGGAAAATACTTGGGCACACATAGTAAAAACCACAGATGGAAGCTACTCTGTCCTTAAAAGAATATTCTGCCTTTGACTGAGTACGATTTATGACTATGTGATTCTCCCCCTGGGCATCTGCAAGAAAAGTTAGGCAAACAGGCAGTCAATTAGAGCACTCCACGTTAAAAGTATATTTATTATTTATTAACCACCTTTCTTGATTGATTGGCTTCTGTTTTATTGGTTTTTCTCAATGACCCAATATAAATGGACTACTTAAATCATTCACACTTGTAATCGTTGGTCCAGACATTCAATGGAAACTGCCTGTAAGCCCGCTGGGCAACACCTGTGAGGAACAGCTCCTCAATACTCTCCCCCCTTCTTCGTGGTCTCTGTGTCCTGACCTGTCCTCCACCCCTCCACCCCTTCCCAACTCCCCTGGTCATGAGACAGCCCTCTCAGGACTGACCTTGGCTCCTTCTCAGTTGTAAGTCACATTTACTCCCTGAATTATATCTACTCCTGCCCCCTTCCTGCCCCGAGCTTCTGCCCCACACAGCGTCTTCCACCCATTGCTCTAGGTCCATGCACTTATTTCTCCAATGTTCACAGCAGAATATTAAAAAGTTACTCTTTCTTTAAAACTATAGGTTAGCATGGTGCTAGTAGCTAGTAGTTTATGTATGATCTTTTTGGTTCTAGCCTTTCTAAGCAGGAATACAGTCTTCCAGTTTTGGGTTTTGGGTTGTTTGGGGGGTGGTTGTTTTTTTAGTCCAATATTATAGGTATATTGGAAGTTCTGTCATCCGTGAGGTGCATTCCTGCCCTGGATTATCAAATGTGCAATAGCAGCATGTCCCAACAATCTGTCACTAAAATCTAACCTCCTTAAAACTCAGGCAGAAGTATCTGATGAGGCTTCACAGAATCCAAAAATCCACATGGAAAGGAACGTGAATCTGTTCTTGACGAAGCAACAGCCAGAGCCCAGGTAATCAAAATAGCAGCAGACATACACCTAACGTTTCATTAAACAATCCTTATCTCTGTATGTGATGTGCTTTGATAACTATCCTATTCCATTTCATTTGTAAAAACTGGTTTCACCATTAAATTGATTTTACAATTGGGTTGCCTCCCACAGTTTGTAAAAATACTGCTTCCATCAGTCTGGCTGAAGAATTAAAGTCAGATAATGTCACCAGTTGACAGGCTGGGAGTCAAGTGGGGAACCACTGGAGGCCTGAGCCGAATCCCTGCCCTTCTACTGACTTGCTGACAGGAGGGGACAAATCACTTAGCCTCTCTGTGACTCACTTTCCATCTTAAGTCGAGGTTCTGCCTGCTCTCTCCTCACAGGTCTGTTAGAGGGATCTAATGAGATGAAAGATGTGCAAGCGCTTTGAAAATAAAAGTACCACTCTCAACTCCAAGGGAGGGAGCGGTGTCAGTCATTGAGAAGGAAGAAGTGACATAATAACCTGGGAGTTTCCACACACTGTTTCTCTACAACTCAGCTGGGTTGCTTGGAGATCGGGTAGAGGTGGAAGACAGCCAGGGAGTGAAACCAAGAAGAGGAAGAAAGTGAAGGAGACTGACAACAAGGCAGGTGTAGCACATCCTGAAACAAGCATCACTTCATTGGCCAGCGATTTACACTCACCAACTGAGAACCAGTGGCTCACTGCCTTACTCCAAGAGGCATCACGAAATTCATACAATACCATTTATATACACACACCGACATATATGACACTATTATATAGTATACATATGTATACTAGTATATATGATATGTTAATATGTAGTACATTATATATATGCTAGTATACAGTATGTGTATACACATGTATGTGCACACACACACACACACACACACACACTCTAATTCTCAGAGGCTTTGTTGCCAAATTTCTTCATAGCGTTCCTGGTGCTGACAGTTCCCTCTCTCTGCTTCCAGAGCTCTCAACAACACTGTCATTTTGTTAGAAAGAGCCCTCCCAGCATATGCAAAAGGGATCTTGGCATGTGTTCCATATTATTTGATCTGACTCCCACCGTTGATCAAAGAACACTTCTAACTGAGCCAGATGAGTCAGCAATCTATAAGCCATGAGCCACGGTGTATAGAAGCCTTCTGAGAAGCAATTCCTATCCCAACAAGACTGCTAGCTAAATTTCCCTTTACCCTGGAGATTTTAAACTCAAATGCCCATAAGGAGGCAGGCACATTCCATAAATGAGGAGAGAGGGGCCATGCATAGGAGCATATTTGTCACTGTGGAGTGCTGGGACCCCATCCAGCTGGCGTGTGCATGCCTGCTCCATCTAAAGGAGGCAGCCAAGGCCCAGCTGATTGTTGGCCTATACTACAGACCTTCCCCTGCTCCAAAAGAAGTAAAAAAAAAATCTGGATTTTTATGTAAAAATGGCCTGATTCTTAAATGGTCACTCAATTTTTATATGTCTTATGTATAATATACAAATATATAAATATGTATTTATATATACCAAAAAAATAACAAATTCAGCCTATGAATATCAATTAATGGCCCATACTTTTTTCTCAAAAAAAAAACAGAATTAAGTGATTTTTTTTCTATTACAATATTTCATTAAAGGTGAAAATTCAAAATAAAAGTCAAATTCATCTAGTGTTTTGTCTTTAGACTTTCACACCATCTTAGCCTATATCCTCTAAGAAACAGACCTGTAGCAAGGATTAAGATATTTACACTTTACGGGGGGCAGATATCATCCCTAGACTTTAAGAGTAAGGAAAAGGGGAAAGGACCAAAGGAAAGAGGAGGAGCATTACAGAGTGTTGCCCCTGTTTACTACAAACCACAAAGAGATGCGACAGGACACCAGGCAGGTGGATTCACTCCACACATGGAGACACAGGTGTGCTACAAGGAGAAACTGACCCTCAGACAACACTCCATGGGAGAAAAGAAGGTTGGAAGTTTATCTGCCAATTCTGGGGGAGAGAAAAGGGTAAGGCAAGGGAAACACCTGATGCATAGGTATGACCCTGAGAGCAGGTGTCTCCTTACCTTGCACCTTCAATGCCTCACTCACCTCCCCTAGTTCTGGCCCTGGCAAGCTCACTCCTGTTTCCTGTTTCCCATTAGTCACTGTTTACCCCACAGGGTGACCCTCCCCTGAACTTGCAGATGCCAGATTCTGTAACTGCAGTGGTGCTTCTGTTTTTCTAAATCCAGAGTGGCAAGAAGAACCAGAAAACTCAGGCATATGGCTAGTTGGCCCAGCTGCATGGCACAGGGAAGGGGGAGGGCCCAGCGCTCTCAGGGCAGGTGACTGGTTGGCCCTGGTGGTGGCTGCAGTATGGTCCAGGAGGTGGTTGGTGCCTTGAGAAAAAAGGAGGCAATTGAGGGAATCTAAGATGGTACAGACAGGCACAGAATACACAGACATGGTCAAAGCATAGCTATATTAAGAACCATTAAATTATTTTGAACATTGAAAAAGAGAAAAGGCACAAATCCCAAGATCAGAAATGAGAGAGGGGACATCACTACAGATCCTGCAGACAGTGTTAGGATAACAAGGAAATGTTAGGGCAACAGTTAGTCAATAAATATAACTTGGATAAAACAGACATGTTCCTGGAAAAAGTTACTAAGTCAACATGGCCATAAGGCTGTAGAACAAATCTGAAACTCAGAGTTTCCCACTTTCTCAAAAGCATTCAAATCAGAACATTCATAAATTTACAAAGCCTCATAATTTAAAATCAAACAGCAAACTTCTTTAAGCCAGGGAGACTCAAGTGGCAGCTCGTTTGCCAGGCTTAACATGAATACAGAAAAGGGGTTAATAAAGCCAGTCAAGAAAAGTTGAGTGGGTAAAACAAATCTGGAGGAGAAGAATCCAAGAATACTGGCGCCATGCTCCCACTGCTCAAGAAAGCTTATTCCAGAAAAATACTGTGACGACAGCTGGTTGCCAGGACTTTTACATCAGAAATAGCAAACTCAGATGCCTACAGGGGTGAGAGACCAGTACAACAGGGAATGAGATGGTAAGAGGCTGATGAGCCCCTTACAACTTCATGGCTCCATCTGGTTTTGCTACTTGAGCATGGTCATGCACTCCAGATTTTCTGGATGGTTATTTGAAATCCCCAGTGTTTAAATGTTGGCTCAAATTAATAATAATAATAATAATAATAACATACATACATATTGTGGGGGCCAAATAAAACACATCAGTGAGCCAGATACAGCCTACAACCTAGCAGTATGTGGCCTTTACTTCTGGTTTGCTTTTCGGGGGTAAGGTGCAGAGAGGAGGGATTGGGAGGGGGTTTTGTTTGTTTTGTTTCTTATTTTAAAAAGCTGGAAGATCAAGTTCTGGAAATTTTCTTTCTTTTTTATGACCCCTGTAGTACAGGGAACTTCAAAACAAAGGGAAACAGCCACCAACTGACATTCTGGCTCTCCCTCATCCTGCCCCCAGGATCTAGCACATAAGGAGCTAAATCCTAAAATTTGAAGAGGCTGGGTTTCTTCTCTCCCCTTCAGGCTACTGTCAACCTACTGTCCCTGTCCTCAGTTTTTGAAACACAGTTTATACCGCTGTTTCCATATGGCTGAGCACCACGGGTTTGGGCGAACACTGAGGGTGCATTTTACTGTGATAAGACGCTATCCCAGGTCAGGAAACAAGATGAAAGGCACATGAGCCTAGAGAGTCCTGAGAAGAAAGGAGATAAATTTCAGCCTCTGAGCCCGGGCACTGGAGTGCACAGCTCCTGCTATCTTCCGAGTTTGGCTGTCATGACCACCTGCGCAAGTTCCAATGAGCCAACCCAAGGTAGCCCCGCCGTCTCAAGGAGACACTTCAAACGCGCAGATGTCTGGGTGGAGAATGCCAGGTACTAATGAGCCATCTCGCACCAGCACCCGGCCTCCCAGTGGCAAGAGAACTTTCCAGCATCGCTCTGAGCACGGTGGCTGCCGTGCAAGCCATGAGATGAAAGGGGCTCAGGAGGGCGAGGGCAGCAGACCGTCCCTATATCCTCCAAGCAGTCGGAGAGGAGAGTGAACACTAGGAAACGAGAGGGGGTCAGGGCGCCAGCAGGAGCCCATCAGAATGCAGGCGGCCGCTGTGAACATGTCCTCAGAGCCACTCTTCCATTGCTCTTTGATCAGCGTGGCACAGCTCCCCACGGATCCAGCCCCACTCCCCACGGAGCTGCCCTGAGCCATTCAGGCTCCAATTGTCCACGTCCTTTGTGCTCTTCCATCAAGGCCACTCAAGCCACAATTTTCCCCAATAACAATCAGGAAGCTGGCAGCCAAAGTGTCTCTTTTCACACCGGCTCAAACAGAAAGCAGAGGTTTTCTAGGCACCCTGCTGCCCTCCAGGCCTTCTGGGCTGACTTCATCCCCCCTAGGCCCAGGCCCCCACGGAGGGAGAGGCAGACCCGGGCCCAGCGGCCCCTGCGGGAAATGAGAAGGGCAAGGCTTCCCAGGAAAGGCTAGCAGGGAGCCCAGGGGTTTCTCGGGGACTCTGCAGACTCAGGTGTTGAGAAAGAAAAGAACAAAAGAGCCACCCCCTACACACACAATCCCTGCACAACCCGGAGGCCGACTGTCCTCTAAATTAGGGGTCCTTTGTTCCTTGATGGTCCTCTCTGGAAAAATAAGAGAGACCACTCAGATATGAGCCACTCTAATGTACCAGGAAAGAAAGAATTGAAAGGAGGAATAAGCAAAGAAGTATTCCTACTCATCTAAAGCTCTTCCCAAATTCTACAAGAAGTTTTGCCAGAATCACAGAAATGAGGATTTTTAAAGAGAAAAGTATCAAAATCAGGGCAAATAATAATATCTCACATTTACAGATTACAGGTGCTGTTTCAAGTGCTTATAGGTATGAACTCTTTGTACCCTCACAGCAATCCTATGCGGTTGGTACTTCCACAGCTCCCAGTTTGCTAATGAAGAACCTGAAGCACAGAGAGGTTAAGTGATTCTTCCACGGTCACACAGCTAATAAGTGGCAGAGCTGGGATTTGAACCTAGACCACCGGAGCCTCTGTGCACAGCTGCCTCTTGCACTTTGATGCTACAAATAATAATAACAAAGACAAAGAGCATGTTCTCATGCACAGAGTGCTTTCATTCATTTATTATTCCAAAAAATCTTTTTGTCTAGCACCCGAAGGCAGGTCCCAGAGATAGAATGGTGGACCAGTGATACCCAGTTCCTGCCCTTGTGGTTCTTCTCCTTGAGCAGAGGAGCAAGATCAAGTCGACCACTCCCAAAATTAAACATATTAGGGCGGTGGTAAGTGCTCTAAAGGAACAGACATAGGAGTCATGGCTCTCTAAAACACATACTACTTTCTTCATTTAACAGATAGGGAACCTGGGATTTCAGGGTGAAATGCAATATAAAAGAAAGAACACACTGATTTTTTTTTTTTTGAGTAGGTACCCAATAGCCGCACGATCTGACATTCAAAAGGTACTAAAGGGTATTCTCGCCCGACCCCAGCCTCCCAGTTCCCCTCCCAGAACAATCGATGCTGGGTCTCCTGTATCATGGGTCCCCTGCCAGAGACACAACAGCAATCAAATACACGCACATTTTCTTTCTTGACACAAGTCACACCACATTGCACACACTGTTCTGCCCCTCGGGTTTTTTTCTCTAACAAACAAATACGCAGCCGGCTTCCTCATTTTCTCACGGCAGCCTGGGATTTCATCGCACGGATGTCCCACACCTGCTTTGCCCAGGCTCCGACTGATGGTCATTTAGGCGATTTCCGATCTTTGACAAGCGCAAACAATGCTGCTGGGACCCACTAAATACATAAACCATTTCACACGCAGGAGGGTGTCTCTGCATGATAACCTCCCAAAAGTGGAATTACTGGGTCTATGGCCATGTGCATTTGTAATTTTGATAGACATTAACCATATTGTCCACCACTGAAATGTCCCCAACTTACACTCACCCAGCAGGGGATGGAGCATCTATTTGGCCACACCCCAACACAGACAAGACACGCCGCAGAATCAAGTGACCCAGGAGCCTGTTCCTTGCCTCACCGACTGTGGGCTTTAGGCAGACCTCTCAACCTCTCAACCTCAAGGACCTCATCAGAAGAGTGGGCTTAGTAGCAACCCTGCCTGGTGTCTAACACACGCCCTTTGGGGCCAAGGTGAGAAGTAGTGCAGCTCCCCAGGGAAGCAGCTCATAAGGCCAAGGCCAATGCCAATGCCAAAGAGGGCCCGCTGCCCTGAGCCAGAGGCCAGACAGGACACCTCAAAGAAGACACCAGCAAAAGACACCAGCTGTGGAGGCTCTGCAGCCAGCCACTGTAGGAGCTGCACGACCTTGAGCAAGCTGCTGACTCTCTTCTTTCCTCCTCTGGGAGAAGTCAGACAGGTGAGCCCGTAAAGAGCACCTGGCACACAGCAGAGGCTCAAACCCCGGTCGTGGTCCCTGGGGCAGACACAGGTGCCCAGCACCCAGCATTCTAGAACACACAAGCCCTTCTCACCCATGACTACCAGGGCTCTCTGCCTAGGGTGAGGAACCCTCTCCATCCCTGAAGGTGGGACGAGCCCTCAACCAATGCAGGACAGGAGCTGGGGACAGAGACCCCAGCTTCTCTGCCCCTGGGGGTACAGAGAGGGCTGAGGGGTCTGTCGCATGACTGGCACAATCTCCCAGAGACTGTCAGGGAGGACTGCACCCCAAGTGTCCACGGTCACAACAGCTCTTGAAACTGCCCTGAACGAACTCACTTCCCTTCTGTCACACACTTCCTAAGACTCCCCGCCCCCCACAAATAAACCACGTGCACTCAGATTCCTTCTCAGAGTCCACTTCTGAGGGAGCCCAACCTCAGACAGCTGTTATCACAGAGCAGAGGCAGGACAGACAAATTGTGCAGGGGGGGGGACAGTCAGCATGGAGACATGGAGATGGGGTGGCCACCCCCCAGGCCAGATTCTGTGGCTCTCGGGTTCCAGAACAGCATCTTCTTACACGTTGGTCATGGATGTTCAGTCAGGCCTAAGGTAGAGCCTGCTCACAGAAAGCAATAGATAGAAATAGAGAGATAAATAGCTAACAGAATAATGAATGATGGGATGGCTCCCGTCCATTCCCTGCCCCTCTGCCGTGGGTCTGGGCTCTGGCCGACTGCCAATACCAGTGCCATCTCTTCACTTGATGGCTTTCTCAACACTGCAGGAGACTGGCAGGCAATCAAGGAACCAACACCCCCCCAGCCCTCAACCAACCACTGACAAGCTAGGGTATAAACACCCCAGCTCCCTTGCCCCTCGGATGGGATCACCCTCCACTACATCCCACCTTTTCCATGGGATGGAGCTCCCACTGCCTGTAGGGGGCATAGGGGTAGCTGGCTTCAAAACACCCCTTCGCTGGCTGCCTGCCCCCCCCACCGGTCTCATCGCTCCCAGCTCCCTACAGCGCGTCTCTGGGGGAACCCAAACTAAAGCAGTTGGGCTGGGCACCTGCTGTGAGCCAAACACTGAGCTAGAGACTTTATAGGTTGGGCAGATCTGGAGCAGCTTCTGCCGAGAAAGGAAAACAAACCACACTGTCCATGCATCAAGGGAAAAGGAAGGGCCTCTGTTTCAAAGCAAATGTCCATGAGGACATGGGGAAGAGCACTCTCACTCTGAGGCCAAGCCAGGTAAACAGAATGACGGAGCAGATCTTTTTCAGGTCATGCATCCTCCAACGGGAAAAAAAAAGGGGGGGGGGCGCCTGGGTGGCTCAGTTGGTTGAACGACTGCCTTCGGCTCGGGTCATGATCCTGGAGTCCTGGGATCGAGTCCCACATCGGGCTCCCTGCTCAGCGGGGAGTCTGCTTCTCCCTCTGACCCTCCCCCCTCTCATGCTCTCTCTCTCATTCTCTCTCTCAAATAAATAAATAAATAAAATCTTAAAAAAAAAAAAAAAAACATGGCCAACGGAGGGAGAACCAGGTTTCCAAAGCCCACCAAATGCATGCCCGTTGTCTGGGGTTGTGTGCCCTTGCTTGGAGTCGTCATTTCACCTCAGTGGTTGGGCTTTAGTCGGCTAGCTTTCATAAATCTGTTCCTTGTACCACCACAGGTTAGGAGAAGGAGGGAAAAAAGTCTCTTCACCTCTCCCAGGAAAGGCAGGAGTGAGCTCTAGTTAAGTTTGGGAGTGGGATCATTCGTGTCTCATTAGTGACTCTAATCTCTTGCAAGCGAAGGCACACACACACAAAAAAAAATCATTGCCTAAGCCAGGAGCTCTAATTGCCGCTGTCCTTGTAAGCAGGGGGGAAAACAGGCCATGCTTTGTGGCTTCTTGCAAACAAAAGCCCTCTTCGTTAATGAGGATTCTTAATTTAGGGCAGGAGAAAACTTTTGGGTTATTATTAGGCCACAAATAGAGACTTGCGTTTCATTTCCCTGCCCCATTTATCCAAAAAAAGCCTTCCGTTTTGTAAATTAAAGAATTATTTTTAAGTGTTAGAAGCCGCTGGATAACCTTGAGTAAAACCTCAGGCTTTTGTTCTCAATCTGCAAATTTAACAAACTGGGGCAAACAATCCCAAAGGCTTTGTCCAGCTCCAACAATCTATGGTTTTGTTCATCTTACCACCTACCCCTCTTAGAGGTCCCTTCAAAACCCTCAGGGTCTTTGGATACTGTTGGGGGACCATAGCATCCCCGCCTGCCTGGGATACCCACCCACATTCCCCACAGAGGATCCCATCAGTAAGCTAAGAAGTTCAAGGAAGACAGCAAAATCTCCCCTTTGCCGCCCAGGAAAAAAAAGAGAAAGAGAGATAATCACCTCTATCAGTTCCATACGCTAAGTGATCCAGTATGGTCCAAGGTCTTCTCCTGGCTGAATTAACAACATAAATCATCACCTTAGGAGCAAGTTCATGGGCACTGGAGAGGGACAGCCCTGCATTATGGAGGTTTTAAAACCCAAACTCATAAAATGTGATAGGAAAATTCATCTTTGAGGTTCATGGCCAAAAAAATCTGCAATGTCTCTTTCATGGATGTTTTTAATGTTCTCTGCAGAGCGTTGATTGGGTGGCCCCGGGGAAAGTGCGGGGTTGAGCAACTTCCCGAATAAAAACAAGAGGTGGGTACTGTGTCTCCCCAGTCAGGGGACCCCTGCCCAGGCTGGTAAGCTAAACCCCAGGCTCACAAGGGTGGCTCCTCCTCTCAAGATGCCTAGCTACACACAAAACGAGATTGACGGCATTCAGGGGTAAAAAAAGAAAGAAAAGAAAAGAGAAGAAAGGAGAGGGGAGGGGAGGGAAGAGAAGAGAAGGGAAGAGAAGAGAAGAAGAGAAAAGAAGAAAAAAGAAAAGAAAGGGGTTGCGTTCAGTTCCACCACCAGGTTCTTTGGGTTTTCCTTTTAAGCATCTGTCCCAGCAGTGGTGTGAGTGACCTTATGATGACCCGATACCCTCTTGGGTTCTCTGTTTGGGGTCACCATGAAGACAACGTAGGATGTCCCTTGAGGGCTCTGGTGCAGCATTTATTTCCCTCGCTGCTGGTTCTTGACCCCAAGGCTATCCACCATGTGGAACACTAACTCTAACTGCCTTCAGGAGCCTGGATCAGCCAGCCCCTGGGGGAGGCCCGAGAGGCCACCACGTGCCCAGCTAGGAGCCAGGAGCTGCAAGGTGGGAGGAGTCCCTGCTCTCCAGGGCTTTGTGCCCACACCCACAAAGTCCCTTGCTTCCCACTGCTTTCCCAGTTTCTCCCAGTCACATCTCCCAAACCCGCTCCCTTTCCCTGTCCTCTGACTCGCTGAATGGCACCAATATCCCCTAATCCCCTCGGGAAGTAGAAGCCTGGCAGCCATTTCTGACTCTTCTCTATTCCTTCCCACATATTCAATCAACCACCATCATTTATCTTCTTGATCCTCTTCGGTCTTCAATCTGTTCATTCAGGGATGCCACAGAGGGCTGTACAGGATGCACCCTGTCCAATTTAAGGTGTATTATTCACACTGTGGTCCATGAGAATGGTGCCCCCTGGAGTTGTGCAGTGGGGAAAAAAGCACTTTACACTCCTCTCCTTGCTACTTCCCTCACCTTAGCTCTGACCTCCATTTCTACCCTGGAATAGAGTCAGCCTGGAGTGGAGGAGGGCCATACGGGCACCTGACTCACATCTTGCCCCCACCCATCCAGTCTCCACAGAGTCCTTTATCAAAAAGGCATGTCCTATCATGTCACCCCTCTGCTTCACACCCTCCATTGGCTCCCCACTGTCCTCAAGATAAAGCTCAAACTCCTTCACCAGGCTTATGAAATTAAAAGGCCTAGCACAACCTGGCCCTGCTTCCTTCTTCAACTCGACTTAGACCTGCACAACCACCACAGGAAACCTTCCACTGCAGCCACGGCTCATCATTAGAGGTTCTCAGAACCTCCCACACCTGCTCACCATTAAAGCTTTGCACATATTATTTCCTCTGCCTAGGCCTACACCCGCAGTCACCCTCTATCCCACATCTGCCCCTTGCTCCATACTTCATCTAAACTTCTATGTGCCCAGCTCCACGGCCCAGCTCACATATCACCTCCTCCAGGCTGTATTCCCTGACTAGCCTGGCGTGAGCTGCTGTGACCCCGACTTGAGTCTAGGTTGACTGCTTCACTACCGGGCCTTTTAGGACCAAAAGCAGTGCTCCGTAAACAGCTGTTGCATGCCATAAAGGTTCTCCCAGGCCCCACTCCTCGGCAGGTAACTGAGGAACTTTCTGCAGCAACCCTTCCCCCAGGAAGAATTTCTTTGCAGCATTACCACCTCGGGCAGCTCTGGTACACTCTGAAATCTCACCAGCTCAGGCCTGGTCTCTGCCCTTCTTCTGAGCAAGCCCTTCTCTTCTCTCTGCTCCTGCCCCATAGCCTGGCCTCCCCAGCTCAAGCCTCCTCGGTGAGCCTGCCTGTTTCTGCAGCTCTGCAACCACCCCGTGCAGACACCATCCCTTTCTGTAAGGCTTATTCCTGCGCACTAAACAGAAACTCCTGGTGGGGAGCCAAAACCCAGTCATCCTGCAAAGTTACCCCCTTGGCTCCTTGGAAGGGAAGGGACCCATGTCCTGCCCCAGCCTCTCTCTCCTCCCAAGCTTCCTGACTTATTGGTGAATTTGTTGCACTCTAGTGCATACTACTTCTTGCTCTGTTCAAATTGCAAAGGGCGAGCCCATTTCATGAAGTTCAAGACATCCCCTTTCCTCCAATCCCCTTTTCCTTCCATGTTCTCAGTAATGATAACACTTCCCCTCTTTATGAAGCCCACTGGCTCAAATTCCCAGAGGCAGAACACCTCCCTACAGCCCGGAGGAGTCTCTCCCAGAAGCAGCTGAGCTGGGCAGATGGAAGCTCCAGGCTCACCCAGGTGTTCTACTCTATCCCTCACTGAGCCTTCGGGCTGGGACCCCAGGCACAGGTGTCAGCACCTGGAAAGAGTGAGCGTGGACCAAGAGCCTAGCATTCGCTCCCAAGGGCTGACGGTGACAGTGATGCTAGTGACGCTATTTTTTCTAACTGAGACTTGGGCAGCGGCTCGGTGAGCTCCAGTGATTGACCTGGACTCCAGCATGGAGAGGGAGCCTGGAAACTACTCAGTACAGGGCTCAAAGTGGGCTCCTCTCTGCTAGAGATGCCGCACATGGGGGCAGGATGTCAGCTATGTGGGGGAGAGCAGGTGATAAGGAAAGCGACCGGAAGGCTACAGCAACCCTGGCGAACTGCTTCATGACCTGGGCTTCTGCATACACAGCTACCGTTTCTGAGCACTTCCAGCATACCAGGAGCTGTGCCGAGAGCTTTTCTGGATTCCTCCAGCCAACCTCTGTGGAAGGAGTTATGATGAACCCCAGCCAGCAGGTAAAGACACTGAGGCTCAGAGCGGCTGTGACTCACACCATACTTGTGAGCGCTGGGATGCTCCCTCAGGCTGTCACACACTGGATCCAGTGCCCTTACCCACCAGGCCACACCGCACAAGCTCTGGACTGCAGAAAGATTCTGTGGCTTAAAACAAATAATTAATTAAAATGAATTCCCCCAGGAAATGCTAATCAAAACCACTTCACACCCATTAGAATGGCTATCACCAGAGAAAAAAAATAAATAAAAACAGAAAGCAACAGGTGTTGCAAGGATGTGGAGAATTTGGAACCCTTGTGGCAAACAGTACGGCAGTTTCTCAAAAAAGTAAACACAGCATTACCATTTGATCCCCCAATGCCACCTCTGGGTATCTACCCCAAAGAATTGAAGGCAGAGACTCAAAGAGATCTGTGTACACCCAAGAAGTCAAACTCACAGAGACAGAAGGGAGACCGGGGGCTGCCAGGGGCTGGGGAGAGGGGGCCGGGGGGGGGGGTAGTTAGTGTCAAATGGGGGCAGAGTTTCAGTTCTGCAAGACGGAAAGGGTCGGAGACGGATGGGGTGCTGACCCCACAGCAATGTAAATGGAGCTAATCCCACGGAACTGCACACTTAAAAACAGGATGGTAAATGTTATGTATTTTACCATAATGAAAAAGTTTTAAAAAAAAGTTAAAATGCTAAGTTTCATGTCATGTATATTTTGCCAATTTCTTTTTTTTTTTAAGTTTTTATTTATCTTTTTGAGTCATCTCTACACCCAACCATGAACCTGAGATCAAGAGTCACCTCCACTGACCGAGCCAGCCAGGTGCCCTATTTTGCCATAATTTTTTTTTTTTTTTTGGCCACAATTTCTTAAAAATGAAGTCCTCCCTTCTTTAGTTGGAAAACTGGGGTCCCAGAGAGGAGAAGCTGACCTTCCCCCGGACTGTTCGTTCCTGCTCTCCCTCTCTGGCGACGGCCACGCATCCGGGAGACGCGCTCGCTGCTGGGCACGTGCTCCCTCCGGCGCCCAAGGGAACAGCTCTGCGCCTTCTTACTGTTCCTTTTTTCTCCCTCCGCAGCTCAAGGCCAACCTGCCTCTTCGTGTATTTCGGCCGGAAGATGGTACCTGGGCTGAAAAGCTCGTGAAAAGGCTTTGGGGAGACAGACTGGGCTGTGAGGGTGTGCAGAGGCGACTGCTACCGCCCCTGCCTCGCGGCATTCAGGTGCCCTCTCTCAGGGATAGTCTCTGTCACCCACTGTCTGCCCCTTTCCCCCAGGCCTTTCTTGTCCCTTGGAAGCAAACCCATCTCCTCTCTGGCTCTCTGGCGCCATCTTGTGTGACTTCTTAAATAGCCACAAAGATTTTTTTTTTTTGTCTTCATCTTTAGTAGTAGCATTTTTAAAGAACACAATAGTTCTCAAAGTTTTATTGCAGCAGAATTTATACAATATTCTATAATGCTATAACAATAATATAGTATTAGTAATAATAATAATATTCTAGAAGAAAATCAACTTTACCCATTGTTCTAGCACCAAGTGGTCAAGGCTTTTTCCCCCCAACCTTTTGTAGATATTTCAAAGATAATCTGAAGGGTAGAAGTTGGTTTTATTCCCCTTGCCCTTCGTATAGATAGAAAAACTCCCCGTGAGATAAAAATAAAGAAAGAAACGGTTTGTGTTGACAGTTCTATCTGAGCCAGAAGAGGAACAGTTTAAGTAAAATAGGTCATAAATGCTTGTCTTTTCCTGTCTGGGCTCAGCACACCTGAGTGGGCACAACCTCGCAGTGGCAGTTAGAACTGAATTCCTAATGAAAACACAAATGTGGTCCAGGGACAGCCCCATGATGCCAATGACCGAATCCACACCTGCTGATCTACTGGTCTACCCGGTGGGGTATGTTGCTAAAGCCAAAACCAATGTCTCAAAGAGGAGGAAGAGGGAACGAGTTGCACGCAATTGCTTAGAGGCATTTATCACTGGTTCATGGAATAAATCTAGTACCAGGATTTTAAGTACCAGCACAAAGCTTCACCAAGCCTCTCTTATTCTTGTGGAAATCCAAGTTGCTATCGGCAAGTGACACAGAAAAAAGCAAGCAAGCAGGCCACTTTGGTGTTATAATCCCACCTTGGGTTATCAGCGTCATTGAGAGGACTTTAAAATATCCGCTCTACTCACAGGAGGCCTCAAACCAAAGAGAGACTTTCAGAACTCAGACATGGGCTTTTTTGTTCTGGAGATCCAGTCCCTTTCTCCAAAGAGAGCCCATGGAGTTCAAACAAAACAGAAAAGCAAGAGGGCCCTGGGGAAGGGAAAGAAGCAGGGGCCGTCCACATTTGCAGGCAAGCTATCTGCCAAAGGATTAATTGATAAAAGCAAATCCCTTCGACTTGAAGTAGAGAAAATCTCAAAAGGAAAACAAACCACCTCCCCGGTGAGGCAGCAGGCAGAAGGCCTCATTTTTTTTTCTTTAAATACACCGTCACAGTTCCCAAAAATGCACGAGGTGTCATCCCTGCAGTAAAACAAGTCAGGCTTTGAGGTCGGGGAGCCCTGAGTTTAAAAGCCTGCCCGTGGGGCGCCTGGGGGGCTCAGTCAGTTGGGCGTCTGCCTTCGGCTCAGGTCCCGATCCCAGGGTCCAGGGATCGAGCCCCTCATCGGGCTCCCTGCTCCGCGGGGGGCCTGCTTCTCCCTCTGCCTCTGCCTGCCACTCCCCCTGCTCGTGCGCATGCTCTCTCTGTCAAGTAAATAAATAAAATCTTTTTAAAAAAATAAGTAAAATAAAAGCCTGCCCATGACTTCAAACCGCTTCAGCAGCAGCCCTGGGCCCCAGGATCCTCATCTCCACATCAAGACAAATAATATCTGCCTCAGGGGACTGAAATGAATACAGGGGGAACATCCCTAGGATAGAGCTGGCCCAAGCAGGTGTTCAGGAGATTGTGGGGGCCATCTTGATGATGACGACGACGACGACGACGAGGGCAACCGTACTCTTCCACTCCTGCTAGACCCGACCCTTCCACACACAAACCTGCCCCTCTTCTAACTGGCAGTCACACTCAGTAACTGTCGCTAACATCCACGGAGCACTGACTATGGGCCAGGCCCCGTACAATAAACTATTTCACTTCATTTGCAGGGCACCCAAAGATAGCCGCAGCTAATACCCCGCTCTACAGGCAAGGAAACAGGTTCAGAGAGGTTGGGGTAATGTGCTGGTCGGGGAAGGCTGACCACTATCACAGAAAAAACGCACAAAACTTCAGTCTCCCCCCACAAAAGCCTACATCTCCCCCACACCCCTGGGGCAGAGAGCATGGAACAAAGGACTTACTCTAGCCATCATTCAGGGACCCAGGCTCCTTCCATATTGCGACCTCCTACGCTGAGCCGCCCCTTGATCCCCGGCAGTGAGATAGCAAGCAAGAGGGAGAGGGCAAGAAAACCAGTAGCTCTTCCTCCCCTCAACTCAGTGTGACACATGACACTTCCGCTCACAGTCCACCAGCTAAAACCAGTCTCTGGGGCCCACCTAGATGCAAGGGGCTGGGGGAATAGCCTCTTTGTGCTCCCAGGAAGAGAAGAAGAGAAATAGATACTGGTGAACAATAGTTTCTACCACAATGAACTTGCCTAAGAGCACGCAGCCAGTAAGGATGGAAGGGAGCTATGAACCCAGACCCTCACCTCCTAATCACCGAGCTACATACCATCTGGGGAACTGTGGAGATTTTAAAACAGAGCTCCCAAATTCTCTCCCATTCTTCCAATCAAGATGTAGGGTCCATGTCAAATCCGGATTCTGTTAGTCTTTGACCAACAGAATACAGCAAAAATGACACTATGACCATGTCCAGTCTCTTAAGACACTGGCAAGTTTCGACTTCCTATCTCTTGGGATGCTCTCTCTTGGAATCCAGCTGCATTCTTGTGAGGAAGCCCCAGCTAGTCTGTATGGAGAGATCACCTGTATTTGTTCCAGCTGACAGGCAGGGAGAGGTCCAGCCATCATCTAGAATCACCCACCAGATGTGTGAGTGAAGACACTTCCAGATGATTCTGACCCTCAGCAGTCAAGTCATCCCCAGCTTTTGAGTCTCCCTAGCTGAAGCCCCAGACACCATGCGGCAGAGGCACTCCACCTGGCTGTGCCCAGCTTGCATTCCTGACCCACAGAATCTATGAGCATAAGAAAATGGGTGATTGATGCCACTAAGCATGGGGGTGGTTTGTTATAAAACAGTAATAACTGGAAAAGGAACTTATTTAAGAATTTCATGTCGGGGTTGCCTGGGTGGCTCAGTTGGTCGAGCGGCTGCCTTTGGCTCAGGTCATGATCCTGGAGTCCCGGGATCGAGTCCCACATCGGGCTCACTGCTCAGCAGGGAGTCTGCTTCTCCCTCTGACCCTCCCCACTCTCGTGCTCTCTCTCTCATTCTCTCTCTCTCAAATAAATAAATGAAACCTTAAAAAAAAAAAAAAAGAATTTCATGTCAGGGCACCTGGGGGGCTCAGTCAGTTAAGCATCTGCCTGTGGCTCAGGTCATGATCTCGGGGTCCTGGGATCAAGCCCCACATCAGGCTCCCTGCTCAGCGGGGGGTCTGCTTCTCCCTCTGCCTCATCCCTCCCCACCCCACCCGCCACCACTTGTGTGCTCGTTCTCTCTCTCAAATAAATAAAATAGTCCCGCATCGGGCTCCCTGCTAGGCGGGGAGCCTGCTTCTCCCTCTGCCTCTGCCTCTCTCTCTCTCTCTCTCTCTCTCTCTGACTCTCATGAATAAATAAATAAAACATTAAAAAAAATCTTTAAGAAAAAAATTTCATGTCAAACAGTCAAACAGATGCTATTACTTCTGGGGGGGGCGGGCTTCCAGAATCTCTTTAAGATTCATTTATTTTTTTATTTGAGAGAGAGAGAGACAGAGAGCAAGCGAGAGGGCACAAGCAGGGGGAGCGCTCAGCGGGGAGCCCAACGCAGAGCTCCGATCCCAGGACCCCCGGCATCATGACCTGAGCTGAAGGCAGACGCTAACAGACTGAGCCACCCAGGCGCCCCCAGAATCCTTTTTATTTTTGTTCTTATGCTATTTGATATTTTTCCCACAATAAAAATTATCCAAAATAAAAATGTGTAATTCATCATCAGAAAAAAAAGTTTCACTGACACACCCTCTGCTCAGTCACTGAACCCCACTGACCCCTGTGCAATTGTGCCCCTCGACTGTGCCAGGAAATGAGACTCCTGGGTCTATGTGCTAAAGCTGGGGGGCTACGCAGACCCTAGGGGTCGTCAGTGCTTGTTCCGGGAACAATTCAGCGGCACTAGCCGCCACCTCTGACTGTCCTCTTTGAAGCACTAAACCAGCTTCTGCGAGGAGGAGCAGGGCCCTGGGTCAGCCCCACCTGTGCAAGGGGAGGTAACCCTAGGAAGGGGGCTGGGGTTGTGGTGAAACAGGCCCTAGAGATGATTTGTGAAAATGTTGCCAAAGAGGCCAGGATGCTGCCTGCCTGTGGACCGTGGGCTCATGCTGTTTCCCTCCGTGGTGTGCCCTTCCCGGGCACAGAAGATCAACCGTGGAAGTGAAAGCTCAGGAAAAGGGAGCTGGCAGTGCCCAGCAGCCATGAGGAGAGCCTCCAGACTCGGGCACTATGGCCGCATCCCCGCACACTCTCTCCTCACGCCTCCTGACAGGCTGGGTCGGAGGATGTGTCTGGCTTCCAGAAAAAAAGGCAATGGAAGAATCCCCTCACACGTTAATGCATCTTTTCAGGATCATCCATAAGCCGCGGACGACATTTTAGCACTTGACCTTCCTCAAGTGCCTGCATGTCACACAACTGGACAGAAGCCTCAAGCAGCAAGTAAAACGGAAGCCGGACCAGCGCCAGTTCCTTTCCTGGAAAAAACCCCTTGGGTCAGGCCACAGCAAACATGTAGGACGTAAGACCTCTCCCACCCCCAGCCTGCCTCTGTCCAGAAAGCCGAAGGAAAACCACTGCTGGGACTGGAACCAGCTTCCAGAAAGCAGTGGGGAGACATGAAGCTGCCGTCTGGATGACCTGCCAGCAATTACGGCTCCGCTGTCCAAAATCAAACCCACAGCTCGCAGCGGGGTTTGCATTGGCTCGGGGACCTTCTGACCAGCCCTGCCTCCTACATCCTTTTGTCGGAAGAGGCCTTGCATCCTTTGCTACCAACTCCATCCATCAGTTTTTTGAGGTACCACTGGATTCAAACATGAAGAGGACAAAAAAACAGATGTCTGATTCGTGGACAGGTCAGCCTGTGGCCGACGGTGTCCTTGGCCACCTGCTGTGCTGTTCCAGGAGTTGCCCTTCCAATCTGGGGGCGATGAACCCACTCACAGGAGCCCTGGGGGCCTTCCACATTTTCCTGTATACCTGTTACTTTACCCCACTGAAGAGGATCAGCACCCAGGCGCCCCTGAAGTATTTCTTTCTGGAAGGTTGGCACTAGACCTCATACGAGCAGCCCGTCCCGCTCTGACCCATGTCCCCCTTCGGTCACTGCTGCTGATCAGCAGCCCCTTTGCTGCACGGCTTCTCAAGACCGAATGAGAAGGGAAATCAGAAAAAAAGGTGAGCTGGAATACCCGGCCACATAGCTCACATTCTTGTCCCTTTAGCGAAAAACACCATTTCTCCCCTGGAAGCTTCTAAATTCAGAAATTAGCCTCCATACATCCACTGGCCTTAAGAGCCAGAAGCTTGGGTTGGACTCCCATTGGGGATGCGTCCGGTTCCAGGAGCTGTGCGAGGGTCCCTGTTGCAGGTGTGGCTTAAACAGGATGTTTTAAGTATTCCATCTTCAGGGGCACTGTTGCCCTGTCAGAATTCATTTTGGGGTGTTTAAGCAACATTTAAACGGTCCCTGCAATATACTTGTTCTCAAAAGTTTCTAAAGCGATTGCAGATAACATCTGATCCCTGTTTCTACCTATCTGTAATATTACCTCTTGGCTGTATCCAGGTTCTTTACTGTGGGCAACATGGCATCTCATCAAGAGTTCTCAAGACCCCTGGACATTCTATGTCTCTCCCTGGTCTCACTGCATTAAGTCTATGCCCCTTTCTCAACTTGACCTCACTTGGTTACACCAAGTAAGGAAAAGTAATAGTCATCTCTGAATATCAAAATCTGGAACCTTTCTGAATGCCCACCAAGAGGACATTAAATACCCTAAATTATGTTGTATCTTTTAAATGGAATACTATAGAACCCTCAAAAACAATGTTATATGGTCAGGGCACCTGGCTGGCTTAGTTGGTGGAGTGTGGGACTCTTGGTTTCAGGGTTGTGAGTTCAAGTCCCACGTTGGGTATAGAGAATACTTAAAAATGAAATCTTTTTAAAAAATATGGTCATATATACTTGGAAACATGAAAAAATGCTCAAGTTATTATTACGGTAAATTTCAAAAGATGTTGGCAAAAGTGTTTCTGTGGTATGACTCAACTGTGTAAAACAGAACATGAACAGCTTAGAAAAGACTGGAAGAATATACACCGAGATGTTCACTGATGAATCTGCTAAGCACTGGAATCATGCTTGCTTTTTCTTTCTTTGTTTCTTTCTTTGTTTCCCTTCCTCCCTCCCTCCCTCCCTCCCTCCCTCCCTCCCTTCCTTTCTTTCTTTCTTCTCTCCTACAGTGAATATTTTTTAAGAGTACTGAGAGCAATTCAAAAAGATTTTCCTAAAGAAACAGTAAATAGGGGCGCCTGGGTGGCTCAGTCAGTTAAGCATCTGCCTTCAACTCAGGTCATGATCCCAGAGTCCTGGGATCAAGCCCTGGTGGGGCTCCCTGCTTCTCGCCCTCTCTCTGCCCCGTACCCCGCTCGAGTCTGCTTCTCCCTCTGTTCCTTACCCCGCTTGTGCTCTCTCTCAAGTAAATAAAGAAAATCTTTAAACAAAAAAAAAAGAAGAAGAAGAAGGGGGGCACCTGGGTGGCTCAGTCGTTGAGCGTCTGCCTTCGGCTCGGGTCATGATCCCGGGGTCCTGGGATCGAGCCCCGCATCGGGCTCCCTCCTCCGCGGGAAGCCTGCTTCTCCCTCTCCCACTCCCCCTGCTTGTGTTCCTGCTTTCGCTATCTCTCTCTCTCTCTGTCAAATAAACAAATAAAATCTTTAAAAATAAATAAATAAATAAGATGGTGCTTCCTGTGATTAGAGAACGAAAGTAAAACTTTTGAGAAAACGATAGAACCTTAATGCTTTACTAGACAAAAACAGAGACTGCTTTCAAATGCTTGTTCTAGCATCTTTTATATACATAGCCCCCTTGGGGTGTGTTAACTTGTGACTCTAGGGGCCACCTCTCTTTCCCCTACTGGATGTCACAAGGTCTCCCCTGCCTCTGCTGGCTGCCAGGTCGCTCTTGGATGGTGACAGGCTGTGCCCTCATACACAGAAAACCTATCATATTGATGTGCTCAAGAGCCCTACCCCTTCGGGGACATCTGGGTGGCTCAGTCGGTTAAGCGTCTGCCTTTGGTTCAAGTCATGATCCCAGGGTCCTGGGATGGAGCCCCCACATTGGGCTCCCTGCTCAACGGGGAGTCTGCTTCTCCCCTCCTTCTGCCCCTCCCCCAGCTCATACATGCTCTCACTTTCTCTCTCAAATAAATAAAATCTTAAAAAAAAGAAAGAGCCCTACCCCTTCACACCCTCACCCATCCCTTCTTATAGGCTCTGGCTACTTAGTGTTGAGGACTTAGAGAGGGATAAAGACAAATGTCTCCTTACTCGACTAGACTGGGTCACAGTTCCTGTATTGGTTTACATGGCTTCTCGGACCAGCCCTGAGTAGGCTCTCCTGATCTCTGCATGACAAGTTTTCAAATGCTAATTTTGACTCCCCTATGGAAGGATATGGGAGCTCTTTATTGGGGGAAAGGGTACTGCACAGTTCAATGACGTGACCCTGACCCTGGCTCAACTCTTCCACACACCCCTCAACTCCCTTAGCTCAGGAATCACAAGAAATGGTTGAGTAATAGAAGCCACTCATTACAATCACCTACATAAAACAAGAGCCTCCAACACTCCTTCTCCAAGGGCACTGTATTGTTATCTATTGATGCATAGCAAATTACCCCAAAATGTATCAGCTTAAAACAACAAATATTTATTCTCTCAGTTCCTGTGGGTAAGGAACCTGGACATGGCTTAACTGTGTCCTCCAGCTTAGAGTCTCTCACAGGACTGTAATCAAGGTGTCAGCCTAAGGCTGGGATCTCATCTGAAGACTTGACTTGGGAAGGACCTGCTTTCAAACACACTCACTGGCTATTGGCTAGAGGCACCCTCAGTTCCTTACTACAACGAGCCTCTCCATAGAGCAGCTAACAAAATGACAGCTGGCTTAGGGCAAAAATGAACTATTGGGATTTCATCAAGATAAAAAGCTTTTGCACAGCAAAAGAAACAGTCCACAAAACCAAAAGACAACCGACAGAATGGGAGAAAATATTTGCAAATGACATATCAGATAAAGGGCTAGTATCCAAAATCTATAAAGAACTTTATCAAACTCAACACCCAAAGAACAAATAATCCAATCAAGAAATGGGCAGAAGACATGAACAGACATTTCTCCAAAGAAGACATCCAAATGGCCAACAGGCACATGAAAAAGTGCTCAACATCGCTCGGCATCAGGGAAATCCAAATCAAAACCTCAATGAGATACCACCTCACACCCGTCAGAATGGCGAAAATTAACAAGTCAGGGAACGACAGATGTTGGCGGGGATGTGGAGAAAGGGGAACCCTCCTACACTGTTGGTGGGAATGCAAGCTGGTGCAACCCCTCTGGAAAACAGCATGGAGGTTCCTCAAACAGTTGAAATTAGAGCTACCATTCGATCCAGCAATTGCACTACTGGGTATTTACCCCAAAGATACAAATGTAGGGACCCGAAGGGGTACGTGCACCCCAATGTTTATAGCAGCAATGTCCACAATAGCCAAACTGTGGAAAGAGCCAAGATGTCCATCGACAGATGAATGGATAAAGAAGAAGTGGTATATATACACAATGGAATATTATGCAGCCATCAAAAGGAATGAGATCTTGCCATTTGCAACGACGTGGATGGAACTGGAGGGTGTTATGCTGAGTGAAATAAGTCAATCAGAGAAAGACATGTATCATATGACCTCACTGATATGAGGAATTCTTAATCTCAGGAACAAACTGAGGGTTGCTGGAGTGGTCGGGGGTGGGAGGGATGGGGTGGCTGGGTGATAGACATTGGGGAAGATATGTACTACGGTGAGCGCTATGAATTGTGCAAGACTGTTGAATCACAGATCTGTACTTCTGAAACAAATAACACAACATATTTTAAGAAAAAAGAAAAAGAAGAAGATAGCAGGAGGGGAAGAATGAAGGGGAGTAAGTCAGAGGGGGAGACGAACCAGGAGAGATGATGGACTCTGAAAAACAAACTGAGGTTTCTGGAGGGGAGGAGGGTGGGGGGATGGGGTTAGCCTGGTGATGGGTATTGAGGAGGGCACGTTCTGCATGGAGCACTGGGTGTTATGAACAAACAATGAATCATGGAACACTACACCAAAACAAATTATGTAATATATGGTGATTAACATAACAATAAAAAAATTTTAAAAAAAAATGACAGCTGGCTTCATCAGAGCGAGTAGGCAAGAAGAGCCAGAGAAAGTGAGTGTAAGCAAAATGGAAGCCACAGTCTCTTTGGAACCTAATCTCAGAAGTGACATCTGTTCACTTCTGCCACAATCTATATTAGAGTCACTAGGTCCAACACACACTCCAAGGGATCACACAAGAGCGTGAATACTAAGAAGCGAAGAATCACTGGAAGCCATCTTGGAGGCTGCCTTCCACAGGTACAAAATCCTTTCTCTCCAGCTCACTGAAGAATACCATTAGATTCTTGAGGAATTGCTCCCTTTTACATCGTTGGGCTGAGAAGATGTTTTATCCTCTTGGGCCCCTCCATACCTCTAGAAACTCCTGCCTCCCCAGTCCCAAGTAGCTTGGAAGTACCCCAGCATATTCCTGGTCACTATAACAAGACGAAGCAAATCAACACCAATTTCCTAGATGTACCTTCCTCCAGAAGGCCCAGGACACACACAGCCTTCCTCCACAGTGGACCCCACGAAATTCCCACATCCTTACAGGCTGATCCACTGCCCCACCCCTTCTTTTTCTTGTTCTCTCCAAGTCTCTGCTTTCCTGTTAAAGTAGGCATAGGGGCAGGAAACAAGAGCTCAGAATCCCTGGAAGTTATCAAAACGCCACACAGCCAAAGAGGGGAGCAAGCAACCAAAAACCCAAATCCTGAACTGGGAGAATCAGGCTAGAGTCCCAGAAATTCAGAAGACAAGCAGAACCTTAGGAGAAAACAGCCAGGGATATCTGAATCCTTTCCTGGGAAGGTTGGAAAACGCTTGATCCTCTCAACTCCATCTTCAGGGGTTGAGGCCCCTTCCAATGCCCAGTAAAATCCATTTCCCACCCCCATACGCTTTGACTCCCCCCCCCCAGAAAACAAAAGAGAAACAGGATTGTTTCCATGAAAGATTAAGGAGAACATTTCATTACAAGTCACAGCACAGAAACAGAATTGCTTTCAGGATGCCTCCAACAGAACCTCCTTGCAGGAAGATCAAAGACCTCTTGATTATCAGCAATAAATACGGCATTGCAAATGCATTCCCAGGCCTGGCTGTTTGACTATGAGTTCATGAAACCTGAACATATAAATATTATTTTCTGTTGTGTATTTTTTTATTTAAAATATATAGATGTTAAGGGCACCTGGGTGGCTCAGACAGTTAAGCATCTGCCTTTGGCTCAGGTCATGATCCCAGGGTCCTGGGGTAGAGCCCCACATCGGGCTCCCTGCTCAGCGGGGAGTTTGCTTCTCCCTCTCCCTCTGCCTGCCACTTCCCCTGCTTTTACTCTCTCTCTAATAAGAAATAAAAAATCTTTTTAAAAAATAGATAGATAGATAGACAGATGTTAAATTCCACCATACATTAAATAGTTATTTGGGGCTAGTTCAAGCATTTATATGTTTTATATGAGGAAATATAGCCCAAATTCTAAAATCCAATGATGTAAACGAACATGAATACTACAATCACCTCTTAGGTTTCATACCTTTATACTCTAGTATTATAGTTTTGTGGGGTTTTTTTAAAGATTTATTTATTTTAGAGAGACAGAGAGAGTGCAGGAGCAGGGGGAGGGGCAGAGGGAGAGGGAGAGGGAGAATCTCCATCAGACTCCCCACCGAGCCCAGAGCCCAAGGCAGGGCTCAATCTCACAACCCTGAGCTGAAATCAAGAGTCGGATGCTGAACCAACTGAGCCACCCAGGCGCTCCTATAGGACTATAGGTTTTAATTTTTTTATTTTTGAGGCACCAAAACAACTATTTTATCACGTAAGAACTTAGTGTCCCAAAATGAGGAAAATGTGAAAGAGTGGAGCTTCTGCATCTGAAAGGAATGAGGCCAGAGTCCAGCCTGTTCAGCCTCCTCCTCCCTCCCTTCAGATTTCTTGGGATCCTCTGGGGACCCTAGGACACCATGGGACACAAAAGTCGTGTTCAAAATTAATCTGCACTTTCAAGATCCAACACTAGAGGGCAGAACGCTGAGCCTAAGCTGAGCTTTAGATTCATTATTCTGTTTGTGTCCAGGATGATAAAGATTCCTGTTGCAAAACACATTTTTAAAGAAACCATTTTCATATCACAAAGTTTAACTCTTTTGGAAACATAGGTCTCTGTTAAAGCAAAAGTTGTTGTAGAGTGCCCTGGAAAATTAAACAATTAAGTAACACTGTAATTCAGTGAGATCAGATTTCTACAAACCTCAAACCAGAAAACAGCCTAAAAATATTAGATGAGAAGGCAATACACTTGGGCCTTGATGAGGGGGGAGGAGCATAAATAAGCTTAGGAAATAATAAAAAACATAATAAAATAATTATGTTACATCTTTAAACATAATGAAATAATCTCATTAAGTCCAAATTCATTTAAAGGTCAATGATGCATAATTTATGTAGGCTCATGAAATGTATTCTGTAAATGATAATTAAACCAACATTCCCGTCTTTTTTTTCTCCCGCCTCTCCTATTAACTCTATAAACACTAGAACACTCGTATATTTTAGGTGGTAGTAACAAATTTAAAGGATAGCATGTTTTCCTGAAGTTATTTCTAATAAAAATTCCAAACTCCACAGACACCTAATTCACTGACATTTTATCAAACACGACAGCATTGTGTCGCAGAAGATCAGCATTGCAAGGGAGGAGCTACAGAGGAAAGATTCTACACAGGAGTGAAGATAAATAAGCCCAAGATAATATGTCAGTTTCATAATATGGCTGGGAACTACCCTGGACATATATTTTTCAAAATTAAGGAACTGAGCCAATATAAGTCCGCAAGGAGAGACTCTGATTCATTCAGCATTCTCTGTTCTGGGGTCTGAGAGTATACAAGTGAACAAAACAAACAGAAATCCCTGGGTGGGGCGGAGCAAGATGGCGGAGGAGTAGGAGACCTGGATTTCGTCTGGTCTCAGGAATTCAGCTGAATAGGGATCAAACCATTCTCAACACCTACGAACTCAACAGGAGATCGAAGAGGAGAATAGCAACAACTCTCTGAACAGAGAAGAGACCACTTTCTGGAAGGTAGGAGGTGTGGAGAAGTGAATCCGAGGCGATATTCGGGAGGATAGGCGGCGGGGGAGGGGGCCTCCGTCGGCCGCTTCTGGCAAGTGCTAGAGCCGCGGAGCACAAAATCGGACCTTTGAGAAGCCGGCTCCGCGGAGGGACGTCGCTCCAGTGGCTAAGCGGAGGGTGGAACCCTCGCGGGACAGTGTGGTCTCAGGACCCTCAGGGTCACAGAAAGACCGGGGGTGCCTGAGTGCGGCAGAGCTCCCAGGTATCGGAGCGGGGAAGCCGGCTGCAGAGACGGAGTGAAGGAACAGGCTCTCAGCTCGGGGTTGCCATAAACCGTGATCCGCAGCCCAGTCGGGCCACTGCTCCTCCAGCAGGGACCCAACAAGCGGCAGAGCCGGGGAGACTCCCCTTCCTCCCCCGGGAGGAGCGGCGCGGGAGCGCACCGCAGGGATCTGCTGGGTTTGGAGACTCCACACGAAGTCGGTGCCAGAGACAGAAACGCTGGGTCACAGGCCGGGTGAGCACGGAGTGCGGCTGGAGACCAGGTAGACGGGAGTGACTGACTGCTTTTCTCTGGGGGTGCACTGAGGAGCGGGGCCCCGAGTTCTCAGCTCCTCCGGGTGGAGATTGGGAGGCCACCATTTTCACTGTCGTCCTCCAAAGCCGGACGGAAAGCTTGCAGGGAACAAAAGCTCCTGAGAGCAAACCCGAGGAGCTTGCTTATCCCGGACCGACAAGGGCGGGGCAATCCCGCCTCCAGCAAAGACATGTGGGAACCACGGGAACAGGCCCCTCCCCCAGAAGATCAGCAGGAACAGCCAGCAAGCCAAGACCAAGTTTACCGATCAAGGAGAACGGGAGAACTCCAGCGCTAGGGGAATACTGCACATAGAATTCATGGCTTTTTTTACCACGATTCATTAGTTTTTCAAAGTTAATTTTTTAAACTTTTTTTTTAATTCCTCTTTTTCCCTTTTTCAATCAACATCTTATCAATCCCTTTTTTAAAAAAAAACATTTTTTATTTTTCA